>NW_015636562.1:1080184-1112486 GCF_001515625.1 Sinocyclocheilus rhinocerous
GCGGAGTACAAGACAAAAATATTATTAAGAATTTGTCTGGGTGGACAGAAGTGGGAGCTTTGTATTGTGACCATTATGTCTGCATAGTACAGTATATCAAACTCTTTTATTTCAGAAGAGCAAGACAAATACTGTTTTCCATGATATGACCCCTTTAAGTCATCGTATTTCATAAAATAAAAAATAAAAATTCTAGACCACTAGTCTAGAATAATGAAATCCAGCTAACAGCTCAATATTTGGATGCTCATTTATCTTCTCTCCACTGTTCAGGTAGAGCACATGAATAATAATTTAAAAGACGACCCTTTATTCTAGGGTGACGAATGCGGTAAGATCGGTGCAGTAGAGACGGAGCTGTAAAGCAGAGCTTCTTATTTGAATCAAGGGCAGAGATGCAGTTATCTGGAATGAAAAATGCAAAGGCCAGCACATTTGCAAACAAAAAGCCTCATCTTCATTCACTGCCATTTGGCTTTTGTTCCACATGTCATCTACTCACAAAAACTCTACACGACGCTAAAAGTGAACAAAGAAGAATAATGAAGCCGGTATCTACAATGTTATCAGCTCAATTGTAGGCAGTTGTCAGTGAGGGTTTAGAGAATAAATCTTTTAATGTTTTTTTTTTTAAACCTCATGCAGAAGATTGAACTTTAAAGGAATAATTCACACTATTGAAACGTCATTACTCACGTCATGTCTTTTCAAACCCTGATGACAAAGTACAGATCATTTTGTCCTGCAACTGCAAATTTCAAATATAATTTAACAGTTATGGATATTTTTGTGTTATAACAGCTTAGTTTGATGTAACATTTGGTGCAACATGTCTTATATTTAAATATTTACTTATTTCTTTTTGGGTATAGACATCGTCAAAATGATCCCTGTTCACACAGTTCTGTGAAACAACTAAAACACTGTATTTTGCATGCCAGGCCAGTAGTTGGCGATGTCACTGCACACTTGCACACAGACGCATTCTTATTTATTTATTTATTTAGTCATTTAGCAGACGCTTTTATCCAAAGCGACTTACAAATGAGGACAACAGAAGCAATCAATTGTAGTATTAAAACAACTAAAAACAGATCCAAAGCTAAAACTTTATAAATACTATAAGAGTATAATAATGATTCTAATATATCACTAAGCCAAACACCAAAAAAACAACTACATACAGTATCTCACAGAAGTGAGTACACCCCTCACATTTCTGCAAACACCCTACCATATCTCTTCATGTGACAACACCGAAGAAATGACACCCCGCCACAATGCAAAGCAGTGAGTGCACAGCCCGTACAACAGTGCAAATTTGTAACCCCTCAAAACAACTCAACACACAGCCGCCAATGCCCAAATCACTGGCCACAAAAGCGAGTACACCCCCAAGTGAAAATGTCCAAACCGGGCCCAATTAGCCATTTTCTCTCCCTGGTGTCATGTGACTCATTAGTGTTACAAGGTCTCAGGTGTGAATGGGGAGCAGGTGTGTTAAATTTGGTGTTATCGCTCTCACTCTCTCATACTGGTCACTGGAAGTTCAACATGGCACCTCATGGCAAAGAACTCTCTGAGGATCTGAAAAAAAGAATTGTTGCTCTACATAAAGATGGCGTAGGCTATAAGAAGATTGCCAAGACCCTGAAACTGAGCTGCAGCACGGTGGCCAAGACCATACAGCGGTTTAACAGGACAGGTTCCACTCAGAACAGGCCTCGCCATGGTCGACCAAAGAAGTTGAGTGCACGTGCTCAGCGTCATATCCAGAGGTTGTGTTTGGGAAATAGACGTATGAGTGCTGCCAGCATTGCTGCAGAGGTTGAAGGGGTGGGGGGGTCAGCCTGTCAGTGCTCAGACCATACGCCGCACACTGCATCAAATTGGTCTGCATGGCTGTCGTCCCAGAAGGAAGCCTCTTCTAAAGATGATGCACAAGAAAGCCCACAGACAGTTTGCTGAAGACAAGCAGACTAAGGACATGGATTACTGGAACCATGTCCTGTGGTCTGATGAGACCAAGATTAACTTATTTGGTTCAGATGGTGTCAAGTGTGTGTGGCGGCAACCAGGTGAGGTGTACAAAGACAAGTGTGTCTTGCCTACAGTCAAGCATGGTGGTGGGAGTGTCATGGTCTGGGGCTGCATGAGTGCTGCCGGCACTGGGGAGCTACAGTTCATTGAGGGAACCATGAATGCCAACATGTACTGTGACATACTGAAGCAGAGCATGATCCCCTCCCTTCGGAGACTGGGCCGCAGGGCAGTATTCCAACATGATAACGACCCCAAACACACCTCCAAGACGACCACTGCCTTGCTAAAGAAGCTGAGGGTAAAGGTGATGGATTGGCCAAGCATGGGCATCCTCAAACGGAAGGTGGAGGAGCGCAAGGTCTCTAACATCCACCAGCTCCGTGATGTCGTCATGGAGGAGTGGAAGAGGACTCCAGTGGCAACCTGTGAAGCTCTGGTGAACTCCATGCCCAAGAGGGTTAAGGCAGGAAAATAATGCTGGAAAATAATGGTGGGCGCACAAAATATTGACACTTTGGGCCCAATTTGGACATTTTCACCCAGGGGTGCACTCACCTCCGTGGCCAGCGGCCCAGACATCAATGGCTGTGTGCCGAGCCACCCCGAGGGGACAGCAAATCCACACTGCCACACAAGCTGCACACCCACCACTCCACACCGCAGCAAAGTGTCACCCCCCCAGTGTCGCCACATGAAACGATACAATAAAATATCGACAAAAATGTGAGGGGTGTACTCACCTCTGCGAGATACTGCATATGTGTATGTACAACCATACACACATACACATATATATATATATATATACATACACATTTATAAATTCAATATATATATTATTTCATTTCCATTTAGTTTGTTGAAGTATTAAAATAACTCAAATTAAATAAAAGACCTATACAGACATAATAAATTCAGACATAATTTAACAAAAATTTAAATAAATAACAAATACAAATAATACAAATCAAACGACAGTAGTTTATCAGCAATCCTAAAAAATAACACTGCCAAACACATGCTAAAAAACAACTTACTTACACATAGTAAGAAATGGTTATAAAAACTGAAATAGAAGTGAAACAAGTAGTAGGAAAGAGGAGAAATAAAAAGCGATACTTATCCTTTGCCGATGTCTCTGCCCGGTGGAGTCGCACGGTAGAGTCGATGGTCTTTACACTCTTCGGTAAAGAAGAGTATTTCTTTACACTGTTTTCTGCTGGCGCTTGAACACACTTTCCTTATTTTTTCCACAACAAATGGCCAAGCAAGCGCAGACACTGACAAGATACGCGATACAGAACGAGACCAAACGCGATATCAGCACGTCTCCACACAGCATTCTTCAAGTACTCGAGCAAAGCTCGTTCTTTTTATAATCGCTGGAGCAGTCAATTCAAGATCAGCATGATCTATCACTGATTTGATTTCTGCATTTTCAACAAAACTCCTATAATCAATTACACAGTTTACACTGCTCAACGCGTCTCTTAATTACATCATGTTTTCACTGTGTTAGCGATGATGCAAATATTTGTGAGATTTCAGAAATTGCGATGCGATGAGATCATTGCATTGTGTGCTCTGTGGATGTGACTACAGTGCTGGGCTACAACCTTTGATGCAACAGAAGTAGTTCTAAATATAAAGCTATAATCTACACTGTTCACACTTAGTAAATTTTGGTGGCTATAATAGTAAAAACGCAGTGAATGTTTTTGGAAAAGTTGCACATGTAATGCTTATTTCATATGCAAATATACATTTACATTGAAGTCTCACAGCAGACATGCCCCTTCCAATAGAGCGTTCAAATCAGAGGGCTAAATTCAAGGTAGAAAGCTGTCTTTCAATTTCTATCTAAAGTATGACTAGATAGATAGATAGATAGATAGATAGATAGATAGATAGAGCAAATGAAGAATGTTTGGAAAACATTTCTTGTTTACTTGGAAGCCATGTCAAATAATCATGAAAACAGAACAGCTTGTTTAATTAGTCTGTGAGGCATTTAATTTCCACTGACTGGCAGAAGGTGTTTTCACAGACTTTAATCATGACACACCATGAATCGAATGATTGTTGATTCTTGTGCACAGCAGACATTTGGTGTCAACCATCATGACACAAAGTGTAAGGTGGCTCCAATGTGCATCACATCGCACATTTTCTATCAGTGTTTTATTCATATCTGCCTAAGAATGCAAATGTTCTGGAACTGTAAGTGGATCCAGTTATTATGAATATCACTTGGTTCCAGTATTTTATAAATTGATGTAGTTCTGGTTAAGAGCTGGTTAATACCCCTAATGGTCCCAGTTATCAAAAGTTTGAAATTATCTTTGAAATGAACCATTATTGGCGTGTTATTGAGTGTTGTGCAAAGAACAAGAATTTAAACTGTCAGTGCAGCATAATACTGGCTCTTTATTATTGAATGAAAACTTTAGACTTGCTACTTTTCCACTTATTTTGGATTTCTTCTGTTTTCTTATAGAATTGAAATACAAGATAGATAGATAGAGCAAATGAAGAATGTTTGGAAAACATTTCTTGTTTACTTGGAAGCCATGTCAAATAATCATGAAAACAGAACAGCTTGTGTTTAATTTGTCTGTGAGGCATTTAATTTCCACTGTGGTGCAGAAGGTGATTTCACAGACTTTAATCATGACACACCATGAATCGAATGATTGTTGATTCTTGTGCACAGCAGACATTTGGTGTCAACCATCATGACACAAAGTGTAAGGTGGCTCCAATGTGCATCACATCGCACATTTTCTATCAGTGTTTTATTCATATCTGCCTAAGAATGCAAATGTTCTGGAACTGTAAGTGGATCCAGTTATTATGAATATCACTTGGTTCCAGTATTTTATAAATTGATGTAGTTCTGGTTAAGAGCTGGTTAATACCCCTAATGGTCCCAGTTATCAAAAGTTTGAAATTATCTTTGAAATGAACCATTATTGGCGTGTTATTGAGTGTTGTGCAAAGAACAAGAATTTAAACTGTCAGTGCAGCATAATACTGGCTCTTTATTATTGAATGAAAACTTTAGACTTGCTACTTTTTCACTTATTTTGGATTTCTTCTGTTTTCTTATAGAATTGAAATACAAACCACTGCACTGCTGCCTTCATTTGAAGGCTGCCATCTATAATTATGACTAGATAGATAGATAGATAGATAGATAGATAGATAGATAGAGCAAATGAAGAATGTTTGGAAAACATTTCTTGTTTACTTGGAAGCCATGTCAAATAATCATGAAAACAGAACAGCTTGTTTAATTAGTCTGTGAGGCATTTAATTTCCACTGTGGTGCAGAAGGTGTTTTCACAGACTTTAATCATGACACACCATGAATCGAATGATTGTTGATTCTTGTGCACAGCAGACATTTGGTGTCAACCATCATGACACAAAGTGTAAGGTGGCTCCAATGTGCATCACATCGCACATTTTCTATCAGTGTTTTATTCATATCTGCCTAAGAATGCAAATGTTCTGGAACTGTAAGTGGATCCAGTTATTATGAATATCACTTGGTTCCAGTATTTTATAAATTGATGTAGTTCTGGTTAAGAGCTGGTTAATACCCCTAATGGTCCCAGTTATCAAAAGTTTGAAATTATCTTTGAAATGAACCATTATTGGCGTGTTATTGAGTGTTGTGCAAAGAACAAGAATTTAAACTGTCAGTGCAGCATAATACTGGCTCTTTATTATTGAATGAAAACTTTAGACTTGCTACTTTTCCACTTATTTTGGATTTCTTCTGTTTTCTTATAGAATTGAAATACAAACCACTGCACTGCTGCCTTCATTTGAAGGCTGCCATCTATAATAGCAGGCCATTTATAATCATGATTTGGTCTAAAAAACATACAGTGGACATGTAAAAATATTGATATAATGTTTTATTGTAACTAATTGGGCTAGTCATTCAAATTAGTCATTTGTAAAATTAATTTTTTTAATTAATTTTTTTAGATTATTAAAAAGTAGTTGTTTACATTTGTCGATAGGAATAAGACATATAAAACATATCTATAAAATGGTAAAAATGTATTGTAACTAAATAAATATATTTATGATATAAAGCATCCATAAATATTTTAGTTGTAAATCCATAATACTGCTTTCCTTGTAGATGCTGTCTGTATATTCTGTATATTGAAGTTTCAGCATCTACTCAGACATACACAAAAGCATGTTTTGTACCTGTAAATGTTGCATACAAATACCTACATATAAACAATGTGACCAGAATAGCAGATCTGTATTACACGGCTATGGATGTTAATGATGTTAGTACATCATTGCAGTCATTGAAGGTAAGTGATGGCAAATAACGTGGGTTCTAGAAGCTGAGAGATTTGGCCACCGCACACTGATAGTAACCGGTTCCAGCCAGCGAGCGTCTGTGAGGGAGAAATGCAGACTGAAGCAAATATCATCAGAGTGGGTTTGTTGCGTAAATGTACGCAAGGATATCTGAGCTTTGCGTTATTTGTTTGACGCTTGCAGGAAGTGGATGTTAAAGTGTAGCTCTCTAATCCATGTGTGTAAATTCGAGTCTTAAACAAACACGTTTGTCACCAGCTGCATTAAGAGAGAGAAGAGGAGGACGGAGATAATGAGTGAATTCCTCATATCTGTACTTGCTTTAGAAAAGAAATATCTTAGCTCAGTGTGTAGCCTCAAGGATTACTAAAATGCACACACTTAACTAGCATGCTAAAAATATATCCATACACTTATATCGTTTTCATTTTAAAGTTAATCCTACTCCTTAAGTAATGTTTTACATTTTATTTTAGAATTGTATTCAATTCAAATGTAGTAAAGCAAGTAGAATGAATGAATGAAGCCAATTCAACAAATGTGAATTAAAAAGAAAAATGAACGAATAAAAGTGTTACTTTTATACTGAACTAACGGTATTTTCTATTGCCTAATCTAACCCTCTTATAAATCTTTTTGTGTTTTTACTATTTTATTTACTATATGTTTATTATGCTGTTTTTCTCCGTGGCCCAGTTGACCGCTCTCCACAATGTGGGTAATGTCAGGTTTTACTATTATTGTAAGGACAGTTGGTCAAAACCTGACCCACACGCATACACGTTCCTCCACATGGTTGAGGAAATGTGGCTTTCAGCAAGCGGTCATGTGGGAAATTGTCAAAGCTCCAGAGCAGAATGTAAAGACAGAGAGAGAGACAGAGATGTGCATGGCAGGGTTATAGTAACAGACCTTGTATTAGGACTTTTTCTCATAACTACACACTCTCTCACTAATATCTGCCCTCAGTCAATCTCTCTCCACCAGCAGTGTTGAAAAAGAAATGTCTTACATGCCAATAAAAGAGAAGCTCAGTGTGTATAGCCTCAAGGATTGCTAAAATACACACACTTAAGTAGCATGCTAAATATATCTCTATACACGAATTTTGTTTTCATTTTAAAGCAAGCAAATAAATAAAGAATAGACCACTCCATTGATTGTTTTACACATGTAATGGGACATAATTTAGTCTTTTTATAAGGCTTTTCCTTGGGGACCCAACAGTGTGGATCCCTGGAACTATTTAAGGTTTGACTCTTTTTGTGAGTGCTAGCAAATCCTCACATTTGAATTTGTGTTATGGTAGAGGACTTTCCATTGACCTTTATTGTTATTATACTGAGTTAATTATATTTTCTATCCCCTAATCTTATCATCTAATTGTATTTACTTTGTTTATTATGCTGTGTTCCTCGTGCCCCGTTGACTGCTCTCCACAATGTAGGTAATGTCAGGTTTTACTATTATTGTAAGGACAGTTGGTCAAAACCTGACCCACACGCATACACGTTCCTCCACATGGTTGAGGAAATGTGGCTTTCAGCAAGCGGTCATGTGGGAAATTGTCAAAGCTCCAGAGCAGAATGTAAAGACAGAGAGAGAGACAGAGATGTGCATGGCAGGGTTATAGTAACAGACCTTGTATTAGGACTTTTTCCTCATAACTACACACTCTCTCTCACTAATATCTGCCCTCAGTCAATCTCTCTCCACCAGCAGTGCTGAAAGTATCCAAAGCCTCTGGGCAGTCCTCTTCTGCCCTCTACTGTTCACAGCCCAAACAGCCAGTGTGATTATTTTTTAAAGCAGGACGACATTTTAAATCACAGTCCTAGTGTAGTCTTAGGGTACATTCCATGTGACTGGTTTGACTGTCACATGTTTGTGTTTGTAAAATTGTTATTTGAATGCTTTAGAGAAGCATTTAGGAAGAGCAGTCAACCTCTGGATGGATGGATGTAATACAGGTGACTTTACAGTAGATCTCCCTTTGGCTCTGTAAAGCTCTGGATGTGTCACATGACCTGGATTGCATGTAGATTACATTGCCAGCCATTAATCAGTTCCATTTTTTTAAACAAAGCTTTTTTATTGATTGATTGGTTTTGTTAATATTTTGAATTTGATTTTATTTTTATATTTTCACATTGATTCAGTATAAAATGTTGTAGTAATTTTGTTGCTTTTTGAAATTTTTATTATTTTTTTAATGTCTATATAGTTTTAATTGTTTGTATTTGTATATTTATTTATTTTCATTTTATAATTTTTATTTATTTCAAAGTGTTTTTAATATGTACACTTTTATCATTTATATTGTTTTATTTTTGCATATCCTATGATTGTTTGTGTATTTTAGTCTTTTATGTATGTTTTTTTCAAATATAATATTGTATATAATATTGTTAAAATATAACATTGTGTGCTACTCAAAAATGAACTTAATAATATATTAATATTATGTAGTATAATATTATGTTTTTTACATTAAATTTAAATAATTTTATATTGAAATTTTTATTTACATCTGTTTTGGTTATGTATTTTGATACTCATCTCTTGTTGGAATTGTCCGTTGTTGTGGAGGAGACAGTCTTTGTGTAACCTGTTAACACAGATTGTGCTCTATACTGTGGAACTGGTAGGCAGTGAGCGTTGTAGCTCTCATACTTATCCCCCACCCATCGTCATTGGCAATTTAGCAGGTAATTATGTAAAGTGCTGCTGACTTCCATTTCCAGCAAGCCCCTGAAAACGCACATCTCCTCATTAGCATTTAAAATGAGCTTTGGAGCTGTTGATATCTCCTCAAAACACATCCAGCTGTGCTTTGCAATATTTGTGTGTGCGTGTTTGAGTAGCACACGTACACCAGTCGCACACACTTCAATATGGTGTGGAAGACATAGCATCCTGGAAATAGTGTCTGCTCAGTTTGCTTTGAGAAAGGCTGTTTAAGATCAGAACGAGAGAGCTAGTAGTTCAAGACAGGGGGCTAATATGCTCTTCATTAATGCTTAAGAGCTCCCTCGACACTCAGCAGGTGTGTAACAGCGTCAGCAGGGATGCTAGTTTTCTAATATGTGATGAATTGATCATTATATTTGTGAATTAATGCATGCTAATAGAGTTGCTTGAACACAACCCTGTTGTTCTCAGAGTGCTTCAACATGAACAAAGTCAATATCACTATTTGCAAAGGATACTGATTGTTCTTTAACTGTCATTTTGGAGATCAAATAAATATTCTTGGTTACAATTTAATACATAATATAATTGAATGCAACTTGTTTTTCATATTAATCATCTGTTTATGTTATATATAACCTGAAATATTTCTGTAACAGCTCATAACAACAAACATAATGAACACTTTTAGCCTAAAGTAACAATGTTTTAATATTGACAATGTCATATTCCTGTCCTTGTTGCTCCGCCAGCCTGACTGGTGATGTTTAAGGTGTCCTATCACATATTACATGATGGCTGTACATGTGTGTAATGCACAATATTTTCCACACAATGATTCATGCATTAAATGCAGACTCCTCTATCATTACACAAAGGCAGTCAGCTCCTCTTTCAGCCAAAGGCACATTCTTCTTTCTTCTTCACTAAAACTCGAGGCAGGTATTTCATGGCTGGTTGCCTTTTTTAATCCATTTTCCCAGAATCCCCTCTCAGCTCTGTGCTGTAGCATTTTGGTCTGTTATGGGGCTGAAAATGAGAGACTTTGTTAGAAATGTTCCTTGTGTGTGACAGAGGAGCACCTCTGTAGTCAGATGAGGAACTTGCTGTGATAGATGGAGCAGATGGCACTAACTAAATAAATAAATTAGAAAAAGATTACAGGTGACAGTGTTGCATTAAGATATATGTAGATTGTTATAAGAAGAATTAAGAAGGGCATTTAAAACTATGCAATGCATTTATTCTACTACAGCACTAGTAAAGGAAGATTTGAGGACTTTGGTCTGTGCATGTGTTTAGGAGTGCATGTTTGAAGGGATTTATATGCTACAAGGTGTAAAAATAAGAATTATTTTTACTCATGTCACATTAAAAGAACATATGTGAGAGGTTTTTTTTAAATCATGGTGTGTTTTATTCATCAAAAATAATTTATTCAGCCCTTTAATAATTTATTTTAAAGGGGTCATATGTTTTAGTCTTTTTTCTATTATTTAATGTCCTAATTTCATTTTCATGACAATTTCCACCCACTTTTGATCTGTAAATTGTATTCTGTCTGTACTCTGTATTCTGGCCCATTTTCATTACAAACACAACTAAATATGTATATTTTGTAATATGTGTGTTGCTTGTTCTTAAAATGCATAATAGCCATTAAACACAATTTCTGATGTGACTAAATAGCATGAAACACATTCATAAGCCTGTTTTCTTATCAAAACCTTTCACATCCAGTTGGCGTGGACAACACATCATTGGAGTTTTTGAATATCAATATTTTGAGCTCAGTGTGAAGGGCTTCATAGAAACTAGTTGTTTTGTTTAAATCAGTGAACACAGTTGAATTGACTTAGTGTGAACAGGTTCAGTGAAAGTACTCTTCTCAAGGTCTGGGTTTAATATTTTTGATGCATTTTGTGTGTCTGTTTTCTCCACAGAGGCATCTGTCCTAAGCTATGATGGCAGTATGTATATGAAGGTGGTGATGCCGACAGTAATACATACAGAGGCAGAGGATGTGTCTCTGCGGTTTATGTCCCAGCGTGCGTTTGGCCTGTTGATGGCTGCCACATCACGTGAGTCCGCAGACACACTGCGACTAGAGCTGGACAGCGGCCGTGTCAAACTGACCGTCAATTTAGGTATCGTATACTGACTTATTTCTCTCTCTGTCCCTATCTCTCTTCCTTGGTCGTCGGTTCCTCGGTTATTTCTTATATTTGCAAGTTACTGGATGTTATCATCTCTCTAACACTACAACTAAATTGTTATTGTTTTGTTGATCTGCATGGATTGCTCCTGTTTGTTTTTCGTTCTCTTGCTTTGTCTGCGGGTGATGTGGAAAGACAAACTCTCTCATCATTGTCCCACATAACCTCTGACCTCATGAACGAAGCAACACATCTGCACCAGTCATTCTCATACATGCTCATCGATTTACTTACATTGAAGCAACATATTTAAAAATAGTAATTTTTACAATTTTATTAAATGAAAACAGCATTTAGGGCTGGGTGATATAGCTAAATATGATCTATCTTTAACATCCATCTATCTATCTATCTATCTATCTATCTATCTGTCTATCTATCTGTCTATCTATCTGTCTGTCTGTCTGTCTGTCTTAGTTTCTTTCTTGTGTATATTGTAAATAATAATCAAGTTGCATTTAATGTGACTTCACCAGTTGCAAAACAAACAAACAAACAAATCAAAACAAGAAACAGTTTTACACCAGTCTAGCACTACATGGTAATAAACAACATTTACCTATATTCAGTGGGGTTCAGACATCAGAGAAATGCTTCTATTTTGCATTTTCTTTTCAACTTAACAATTAACTGAACAATAAATAAATAAATTATTGACAATTAATTTAATGGCTTAGCTCTATCAGCATTTTTGCTATTGAGGTCTATATAACAGAAGATACTGTAATATAATATCATACAACAAAGAGTGGATGCAAACTGGCATACTGGCACAAACACAAACTGCATATATATTATAATTATTATTTACTTATTTATTTTTATTAAATATATCACCCAGCCCAAAATTATATGCTATGGACAGGACTGCCTCTTTGTGATAATATTTCTGTATCTGTTTATGCTCTGTTCTTATGGTAAGATGGGTTTAACAATCAGGTATGCATCTTCTGTATAACATTTTTTTTCACGTTATCAGGAAAATATGTACCCATTCCCATCCCTCGCTCTTAACGGCATTTATCATGCCTTGTTCAAAGATGGTACTCACCCCTTCAAAGGCCTTTAGCCTGCGGCCCTGTAAACAAACAGCTCGAGACCAGAGCATCCAGCACACCTGCAGCTGGTGGCCAAAGCATCACCCACAAAACACACACAGTCATTTTTACTACCATCCACCCATATACACACCATGTCACAAGAAAGAGCCAGATGATCAACATCTTAAATATGCTGCAACATCAAAATTATAGTGATTTCAGTAAATTCAATAATAACTTCAATTTACTACATTTTTTTAATTAGTTGCAGTTTCAATGGTAAAATCTGTCATTTTCTATTCATGCACTTATCATAAATAACAATCAGAACATTTCAGTATTCATTGCACCTAGTGTCTTAATTGATATGACTGTCTGTTTTTTTTTTTTATGAAGTACATGCTACAAGTCTGTGTGGTGCTGGTGCTTTTTGGACCGAGGCTGTTTGCTCCCACTTTTCTGTTGCGGTTGATGGATGGCACATGATAAAAATGGCCTTATGGATTCCAACCTGGATGACAGTTCCAATTGTCATAACAATCTGCAGTTCTCTGTGAAATTCACACAGTTGGTGGGGTAACCAATAATTTGGATGATTAATCAAAAAAAAAAAAAAAAAAGAGAAAGTATACCAGAGTTGATGAATCCTTTCGGCTTAGAGCAGGCAGCCATTTCATATGGATTACTACTATATAAATTACATACTAAAAATATAAATCTACATCCTAAAAATAATAATAATAATTTAGAAAAAAAAGATATAGCCAGCATATTTTGAATTGTTGTGTAATTAGCCTTAAGAATGATACACTTATAGTCATGTCTGCATGTTGTTATAAGTAAAAAATAATAATTAGCAAAACAAGTTATATCAAACATACTGGCCAGAATGATTAAACGGCTGTTGGAAATGATCCAAAATGGCTGCTGCTCCATGTGCTCATCCCCGGAAGGTGGTGTTTCTGTTGTTGGATGTCTGCAGCTGTATCCTTGAAGGACGCGATTTCATCTGCACTTGTTCTTCCCCATCTAGACTGTGGCAGGATAAACTGTAACACCAGTAAGTTTTTACTCAGTTTGTTCTATATACTCTTTTCTTACCCTGTTGGATTTATTGATTTATTTTTGTGTTATTTTGAGATGAAACACAGATATTAGCTAATCCCACAGATGGTCAAAGTTTTAGCATTTTTATTAAACAGTGTTGTTAACCTATACTGTCAGTTAAACATTTGGACTCATTCTACTCATTATTAATGATACTTTTCAATAGTTTAGATAAGGGGTTCTCAAACTTTTTTGTAAGCCGAAGCACTCCCATAAAAAAAAAAAAAATGACTTAAGTTACTATTTCAATAGTTTAACAACACAGTTCATGGTTCTCTAATGTTGCTTAATGGTCACATGACAAATAAAACAGCTAAAATGTTAAATATTATTTAATAAGTGTTTTATTTTGCTTGTTTTTATTTTAAAGGGATAGTTCACTCAAAAATGTGACCCTGGACCACAAAACCAGTCTTAAGTCGCTTGGGTATATTTTTAGCAATAGCCAAAAAAACATTGTATGGGTCAAAATTATCAATTTTTCTTTTATGCCAAAAATCATTAGGATATTAAAGGGTTAGTTCACCAAAAAATGAAAATTAGACTGTGTTTTACTTACCCTCGAAGCATCCTAGGTGTATATGACTTTCTTCTTTCAGACGAATCCAGTCGGAGTTATATTAAAAAATTGTCCTGGCTATTCCAAGCTCTATCATTGCAGTCAGTGGGTGTTGCAGTTGAACAGTCCACAAGTCGTCAAATAAAGGCCGCGCATTCATAATAAAACGTGCCGCAGACGGCTCCGGGGGATGAATAAAGGCCCCCTGTAGCGAATCCATGTGTTTTTTAAAGAAAAATATCCATATTTTAAACGTAATAAATACTTTTCTCTCACTTCCGCTGACTGTCATACACTGAAGCATTTTCGGCGGATGACGCAGCACATATGCGCAGCGCGAGCGCCTCTGAGGTATGCTAGTCTCGCGAGTTTGTTTATAGGAGCAAAGGAAGCAAAGTTTCCTTACTTTAGCAAAGGTAAACCAGTCTCCTCTTGGTTTATATCGAAATCCTCCGACATTTTTCTTTGCAAATCTTCGGTTTGTACTTCTAATTCGTGACCGGCGTTTTGTTTTGTTCTCTCTCCGCATTCATCACTAATCACCGTCACTAATCACGCAACACATACGTGCTGCATCATCCTCCGGAACTGCTTCAGTGTATGACAGTCAGCGGAAGTGAGAGAAAAGTATTTATTACGTTTAAAATATGGATATTTTTCTTTAAAAAACACATGGATTCGCTACAGGAGGCCTTGTTTTGATAATCACATTAAGATATCGCTATAAGCGTTATATATAGATATATATTGAAATATATATCAAAAATATTTTATATTTGAATTGCATCAAAGACGTCACCCTTTGCCCAGATTACAGGTCTGAACATTATTCTGAACAAGCTCTAAGAGATGCATCCAAGGATGCTTTTAAACAGGCACTGAATGACTTCTCATATGTGCTCGAAATGTTTCATTCATTTCTCCAACTTTCTTTAAATTTTAAATTTCAGCTTTAGTATTTTCATTTTCATTTTAAGCCTAAGCCTTTAGATCAAAGGGTTTTTTAAGCACATGAGAAACAATCAAATTTTTGATTGGTATTGCACATGTTTTACACGCTGTTAAATGTTAATATTTAAGCATTTTTAAATAATGCTGTTTTAACAGTTTTGTAGTGAAAAATCCTCATACCCTTCCTCATCAGATATTTTTAAAGTTATTATTATTATTATTATTATTATTATTGAGCTCAGCAGTCAGGTTCCAGAAGTAAAATCCCATTCCTTTTCTCTATAGAGAAATTAATTTAGTCAGATTAGTACAGATCTACTATAAGCTCTGAGGATGTTACATTTTGAATATGCTTCTGTAGAAGCCACAAGTCTGTGTGATTTCAAATTTAGTCACCCATTACTCTGATAAATTGTTGTTAACATTGAAAGAAAACTGCTGCAAAATGTGGCTCATATATAGTCAATAGTTTTATTTTTTACTATGATTTCTACCATACTTATACTTACATATTTCTGTGTGTACACAGTCTTGCATCTTTGTCTGTTTTTTAAAACAATTGCGATTTTCTTCAAATCAAATGTTGTAATGCGATTCATTTTGGAGCTGCTTGGTTTGGTTCATGACTTGACACGACTTTGAATAAGATTTTTCTTCTCTATAGAGAAAATGAAGATGAAAAAGTGGGTGGTTACCATTGCACTCCACTTAGTAACAGTTTGATATCAGTTTTCTGTGTGAATCACAGTTGTCTTCCTCAAGAGGGCACTTTTGTGCCCATACTAGTAATCTCTGTGAATTGATTTAAAAACATAAAAAACAAACAAACAACAACAAAAAACAATCATCCAGTACAAACAACAGTGACTGATACTGATAAGCAGTTAGAAAAGTAACAGGTAGCACCACATGACCATGCTGTCTAATGTGCTGTTGCAGAAGACATCTGGAAAATGATTTTACACCCTGAAAGTTGACTCTGAGAAATTGTAATAGCCACTGAATTGACCGTACACAAGGAAGAGTTAAAACAAGGACAATTACAATTTAGAACCATCTTACCTGACCACAACACAAGACTTTGGGCCTGTGTATATAAAGGGTTGTATGCTGTTAACTCAATAGTAATGAAAGATATTTAAGACTACATTACATTTTACATGGTTATATTTATAAAAAAAAAAATCTATAACACTTCAGTATAGGGACCAATTCTCACTATTGACCAGTTGCTTATTACCATGCCTATTATAATCATATTGGCTGTTTATTAGTACTTATATAAAGCACACATTCAGCATTACCATATTCTACATCCCTAATCCTACCCAATACCTAAACTTAACAACTATCTTACTATTAATAAGCAGCAAATTAGAAGTTTATTGAGGCAAAAGTTAAAGAGAGCAAAAGTAGTTAATGGTTTGTTAATATTGAGTATTGCACCTAAGTGTGACCAAGTGTTTGATTTGTTAATTAAAATAAAATCAAAACACACACACACACACACACACATGTTGTTTCCATAATAAATGCGTAATGTTTTTTATACTGTACAAACTGTATTTTCTATCGCCCCTTCACTTGCCCTTCAAAAAATGCACACAGATCATCAAAAGCATTCTCTCGCGCACCCCTGGTGGTCGGCCTGTGCACCCCTATGGGTGCGCGCACCCCAGTTTGGGAACCGCTGCACCTACCCCTCACAGGAAACTTTCTTCATTTTTAGATTTTCAAAAAAACTTAATTCTAAATGATTTATAAGCTTGTTTCCTCATGGGGACCTAAAAAATGTCCCCACAAGGTCAAAATTTACTGGTATTACTATCCTTGTGGGAATTGGTCCCCATAACGTAGTGAATACCAGGCACACACACACACACACACACCAGTTCTTTGCCTGCCACTCTTATCAATAAATGAAAGGGGGAAAAAAACATTATTTGTAAATAATGAGGAAAAAGGCTAATTTATAATCAAATTCAGATGGGACTTTCAATAACAGTAAAGTAATTGGCTTTCTTAATGTGGTCTAATACATCACCATTTTAAACTATGAAAACTCTAAAATATCTTGCTTGTCTAGATTTGTATAAACACACAGGTCAGATCATTTAGATCTCTGTAGCTTTTAGAGTCAATTATAGGTTTTTGTTTATTAAGCATGTTCTTCAATTAACAGCCGAATGGCTGAAAAGAAAGTGGTAATGTAGTGCTGATTAACCATTTTAATTCTACAATGCTTTTAGAGAGGCACTTTGCCTTGTGCGATAATTTGAAGTTTAAATACTCAATATATTTGAGCCGCTTATGTTAATGGCACCAGTAAATCAGTACAACAATCAGTGCTCTCAACCAGTACTTTTAAGTGCAGACTATGTATTTGTATTACAGTGCACCCTTAAAAGAAATAAATGTCCACGGCTATGTTTGGAACGGATTACTAGCATACTAGTATACTTGCCATTTCTGCAGTATAGATAAGCTACAGTATTTAAACACATAGCTCAGCCAAACCTTAGTTTTGTTTCATGTCTTGGACTTTTCTGGGTAATAGCAAATGTTGATTTTCCTTGGAACAATTGATGTACCACAAGTAAAATATGTCTGTGATCTATCATCCGAATGACAGAAGTTTGAAAATTTAAATACACATGATACGATTTATTAAAATATTGAGATGACAGAAATTTGATTTGCAGTGCTAGTGTATGTAAACGCTAACTGACTCACATCATTCTCAGGTAAAGGACCAGAGACATTGTACGCTGGCCAGAAAGTGAACGACAATGACTGGCACTCAGTCAAAGTGATGCGGCGTGGTAAAAACCTCAAACTCATGGTGGATGATGATGTAGCTGAAGGTACGAATGCAGTATAATCTTTTCAGAACAGCTTTTCAGCGGCTGCCCCCATGTAATGCATAAATCCAACACTTAATAATCACTTTACCAAGACCTCCTACTCCTCTTTCACAGGTCAGATGAATGGTGACCACACTCGGCTGGAGTTCAGTAACATCGAGACTGGAATCCTGACAGAACGGCGCTTTGCCTCCACGGCTCCATCCAACTTCATTGGTCACCTGCAAGGCCTGAAGTTCAACGGCCTCCTCTATATTGACATGTGCAAAAACGGAGACATCGAATTCTGCGAGCTCAATGCTCGTTTCGGCATGCGCTCCATTGTGGCCGATCCAGTTACATTCAAGACCAAAGGAAGCTATCTGGGTCTTGCTACACTCCAGGCTTACAGCACCATGCACCTCTTCTTTCAGTTCAAAACTACCTCGGGTGATGGATTCATTCTCTTCAACAGTGGAGATGGGAATGATTTTATTGCCGTGGAGCTTGTCAAAGGGTGAGTGGAAGTACAGCAAAATTTCCAGTGAATCTGTTTTTACCAAATGACCATTTTATTGAGGTTGACAGGAAAGGTTGGGAGTCCATTCTGGGGTGTTGGAAGTCAACTTCAGTCAGGCCGAGACATGTTTACTCTAAAGTGGCTAAACGTATGTTAATTTTCAAGATTGCCAAACTACTACACACCTCAGAATACCTTGAACAGCTAATTGTGGGGAATTTGATTGTTGAATATGTTCACCAAAAAGATTTGTTCTGATCCATTCAGTGAGTCTTGCTGTAATCATTACATCTGTGGGTGGAACAGCTAGTATTGGGTATTTTTGTTTTACCCCAGTGACACAAAGATTTTAAATCAGTTCACCAAACAGATTCATTCACACCAGCAGGTGGCGACTAGTGACTGTCTTTTTGAGTATTATGAGAGAGTCATCATACTCTTGAAGGTTACCAAAACAGGCACTAATTTAAAACATAGATTTAAAAACGTTTGACCAACATCACTCTTAGTTTCCAGAGCCTTCTTGACTTATAACAAGTTAAGAAAGAAAAGTCTGAAATTGAATTTAAATTCAGATTTAAATCAGTAATTTCAGTTTTTTTTTATCAGCCCACCCTTTAAGCTATGCTTTCATTATTATTTCATTATTTTCATTATTCCTTATTAATGTTGATTATCGAAATTAACGTTGATTACCGAGAAATTAACGTAAGTGTCAGAAACAACTTTTATTATCTATGACTGATTACCACAGAGTTTATAATGGTATGTTATGTTTTAAAATGCAAGTTATTTAGATCAAGTTGTAATGTGGAGAGAATCATCATAAAATCAAATGTTTAATATCATGTACATAGTTTACCTTACGTATCTGATCTAACTGTACACAATTCAACAGCACACATTCTGCAGAAAAACACATATATATTTTTTTTATAATCTTTGTCAAAATGTACTATTTATGCTTCTTAAACAACTTTTTTTGTTGATGTAACCAGGAATGTGCAGGCAGAAGAAAAATGATGTTGACCCAGTAAAATCAAATAATACTGATCGTAGCCCAATTTATTCAGTCAGATCCAGATGGCACCCCATCCTCTATTATTTCCTGCTAAATATTTCACTCTTCATGTTTTCTTCAGTGTAAGACACTGTGTAAGGCTGACACAATTAATCCACAACAGAACATTTACCCCTAGCAAATATTCTTAGAGGATTTTAGCATTGTATGCTTACTAAAGTAAATGAAAAACAAAAACATTTAAACCAACTACTTGGTATAGAGTACACTGCTGAATGCAGAAGCATGGTTAGCCTAGCCCTAGTCCATCCAAACAGAATGATCGACTTGGCCTGTGGTCAACCCTCCAGCAGGACATATACCCTGTTCCTCTTTAAAACGAGTGTCCACTCTTATTGTCATCTAATAGAGAGCCTCTCAGCTGATCAGCTGAGTTTGCTTCAGTATGTACTTTGGCTGAGTGTTCTTCAGTGAAGTGCACTTGAATGGATTTGGGACATGGACACATTTGAGCTCAGTGTGTATGTGTGTTTGTCAGGTATATTCACTATGTGTTTGACCTGGGAAATGGACCGAGTCTTCTGAAGGGAAACAGCGACAGTCCTCTTAACGACAACCAGTGGCACAATGTGGTGATCACTCGAGACGCCAGCAACACACACACTCTAAAAGTGGACGCCAAGTCTGTCAGCCAGGTGGTCAACGGAGCGAAAAATCTGGACCTGAAAGGTCAGCCGTACAGATTCGCTTAACCTTTTGGTGACATTTTTGATTGTGCGTTTGACATTTCATATAAAAAAAAAAAACATTGGTATATTTATGTGAACAGGAAATGTTGCATACTGAGCACATAAACCTCACTATATGCCAATGTAGGAAGAAAATGGAGGTTATAGTTTAATTTTTTCACTCTTTGCAGGTGATCTGTTTGTGGCCGGTTTGGGACCGAACATGTACCAGAATCTGCCAAAGCTGGTGGTGTCTCGTGAGGGTTTCCAGGGCTGCTTAGCTTCCATGGATCTCAACGGCCGCCTGCCTGACCTCATCAATGATGCTCTGTTCCGCAGTGGGCAGATTGAACGTGGCTGTGAAGGTATGCGTCATTCTCTACAATTCAATCTAAATGTCTACCAATCCCTGGCACACTGCTCTGTGTTTTAACCATTAAATTCAAACCTGATTTAACCTTTGCACCTATTTTCCTCTCTAATCATTTTCTTTTACTTATATTTTAGTTATATTTTTGTGCCTCACTGGAATTCTGGGTATTCTCTGTTGTTTTGTTGATATGAGAGCCCCTATAACCACTAGATGGCGCCTTGACCGAGGGCATGTTAACAGCATTTTTTTTAGTGATTTGAATGAGGTAGTCATCTCATCATTATCCTTGCCTTACAAAAATTTTTACCCAAGTTACTCTCTCATTATCCTTCACACACACACACACACACACACACACACATTTTCCACTCTCTTGACTTGACGTTCCCTCCACTAACCAGCCTGTTTTATTATCCAATTCTTTCCAAAATTTCCTGCTAACAAAGTTGGTTTCACCAAAGCTGACCTGCAAGGTAGAGGGTTCGACCTTTTTACCTCATACACACACATACACACACACACCTGGCTGAAAGTTGCAATGTGTTTTTACATTAATGGTCCTCCAGTAAAACAACTACTAAAACAACTGAACACTTTTTAATACATGTATTAAATACATGTATTCAACACATTTCTATCTATCTATCTATCTATCTACTATCTATCTATCTATCTATCTATCTATCTATCAATTATAGCATGTTGCAGTATTTTGTACATACATATTTTCATTTAGTCCAGAGCTGACATGTGCAGTAGCTGAGGGGACCTAAGATTGAATCCAATCCCTATAAATATCCTCCTTAAAGAACATTCCAGCTCAAAGCTTTCCACTGAAGGCACATCAAAATCGAGACATTGTCTAGTGTCCCGCTGTTCTACAGCAATTGGCCACAATTCTCTCCCCTACTGAAGCATTTTAATGGATGTTTTGGCAATTACTCATTTATATTGTGTTGAGAGCATCCAAGAGTGGTTCAGTTGGGGAATCATTAGAGGCGGAAACCAGCAAGAGAAAAGAAAGAATTCTTCCATTGCTTTCCTGACTCAATAAAAGCACTTTCAGCCAGTGGAGCCTTTCAAACATCCGCACTTAGGGCTTTGCTCTTGTTTTGAATGCATGTCTGTCAGTTTGGTTTCTTTTGTTTATGATCTGAGCTGCTGGAACTGACATGTCATTATGGTTTTAATGAATCTTGGATAGAGTGTAAACAATTGTTTGCATTCCCTCTTAAAGATTCAATAATTGTCTTTTATGAAGTGCAGAAAAATGAAATGTGCATAGATGGTGTATTCACAGAATTTTTTTTTTTTTTTTTTTTTCTCAGCGTGGCTGTTTTTGTATCTCGAAAGAGATATTCTTCACTGCTTAAAAAAAAAAAAAAAACCTTTTCTTAATCAATATTTTTCTCTGGTTTTCCAGTACATAATACTATATGTAAGAAATTAGGAATTGCTTCCAGTAAATATATTTTGGGTTATTTATTTTTCTGAAATGTTAATATAAACCTCAACATGGGTATCACTGGGGACAGCTGGAATGTCACAAAATGGCTTAGCTTAGCTAATGAATATTAATTAGGTCATACACAAATAATTTAGCAAGATCTTTTGCTATTTTGAAAAATGTGTGACTTATTCATCTGTACATGAGGATTTAACTTCATACTTGCATCTACCTGTGTTAGATTTTCAGGGATCCATGGTACTAATCTGTATCAACAGACCTTTTTATTGTAATAAACCAAAATTGCATCTGTAAGTTAGTGACTGTGTATCAGTAGTGGGGACACATTTGTTTAGTCATTTTGTATAGTGATTTCGCTAGAATGGATACCAGCCGTGAGAAAGAGATAGATTAGAATATGAGAGCTGTGGGCTGGAGTAAACATTGTTGCTGTCACTTTTTGTAATTGATAAACTCCCAGACTGCTCAGCAAAACAACAATCATAAGAAAATCCAGTGCTGTATTGTCAGTCATTATAACACACACTGGATTAGATACATCCCTGTTGTAGATACACATCTTTCTGCAGGCCATTTCAATAAGTTGTACAGACCATGCAAGTGCCCATAGGTGGGTTATAAAGTTAAAGTGATTTGTATTAAATTTGTCATATCTCCTCAACATGGCAACCCAGATGAGGTGACCCACTCAATGTCATTATTGCAATTTTAATGTAGAAATTTAGACAATATTTTGTATTTTTCATTTCACCTTACAGTAGTCAACAATATGCTTGCAATGCTGAAATACAATAAGTAACAGAACATTAAATGAAAACCTGTTTAAAAAAATACTGGAGAAACAAGACCAACATACTGAATAAGAAAATGTTTTTATTTGTATTTATTTATTTATTTATTATTTTATTTGCATGTCTGAATGTTCAACTACTACAGTGTTGCTCAGTATTCAGGATGAATGCACTATCATGAATCTGTTTACCGAGCGTTGATGCTGACCCGTGAATGACCTTGCATGCATGCTAGTCTTGCTGTGCTGCCTGTGACAGAGATGCCTGCTGAATTCTGTCATTACTATTGACTCATGCTGTTCCTGTCACCTCCACATCAGGGCCCAGCACTACATGCCAGGAGGATTCGTGCGCCAACATGGGTGTGTGCATCCAGCAGTGGGAGAACTTCACCTGCGACTGCTCCATGACCTCTTACTCTGGCACCCAGTGCAATGACCGTGAGTGACCCAGTTACACTTTATTTTGCTGATTGTAATATCAAGTTGATTTTTGGTGTTGCTTTGTCATTAAGAAAATCTAATTACGTGGGCTATGCTTTGAACAAGTCTGATTATTGGCTGCATCTAAAATAGAGATATCAGATTTGTATTGATGATTATTGTAGCCAAAAGAATGTGTGATTATCATTATATTATCAAAATATCTATACAAATTTTGAATAATCATATTTAACTTTGTTAAACCGTTCCATACATTATATTAAAATAAGATCACTAATGTACTAGATACTGTAAATTCTGTGTGCCTTAGTTGTCAGTTTTTTTAACCTGTTGTTACAGAACACATTCTGATTCACAGTCATGTTAACTTTTTGTGCAGATGCAAGCCACAGTATAATATCCAATATTTATATGATGGGTTAAAAATTAAAAAGGGATCTAATGAAGTGGTTAAAGGTAATGGTAAAAGGACTGAAATCTTTAAAAAACAAAAGAAACACACATGAATTCACTTGAATTCACAAGTGCAGTTTTCGTTCCTACTGTATGTTGATGTATTTTATAGTAAAACAGGAAATTTGTAATATCTTCTGTTTTGGATTTACCCATAGTAAAGTGTTTTCAGGTTCTGGATTTTGTGTGCTGTTAATCATTTTGAAGGTTTAGTGCTTTTTGATGTTGTTATATGTATAAGGAGCCATTTAATGTGATTCAAACAAGTACGATATATTAATATGTTTGTTGGCTACAGTTCCTGGAGCAACACTTGGAACAGGCAACCAATCATTGCATTCTAATTTTGGGGTGGGGTTACAGGAAAGGATGTTATTGGCTAATATAAATATTGCTCTCAGTAACAACAAAGGATGCTGAATTAGGAAAATGTCCTTCTTTTGTAAAAGTGGTTTTGGGTGAGTGAATGATAGTAGAACGACAGTGAGGAATGTGTGGTCCATCTATCCAGTCAGCAGACAGGTTAATAAGCTGTGAGCAGTTGTAATGAGGTGCAGTAAATGTTCAAATGTCAAATTAGCCCAGCAGCCTCTCAAACATGGCAACGCATACGTAGAAATCCTTCTCCTCTAACTCTCTCTCTTTTTTATTTCTCCCTCTCTTTTTCTGTCTCCATTAATGAAGAATAAGCTGGCGTCTGTTTATTTAATGATGTCTCCCATGTTTAACCTCCGGCAGTTGTACGCCGTTTCATCACTCTGACATTTCTAATCATAGAGGCAAATTCAATTTCACCCCGAAAAATGGGCTCTTGAGCTTGCGAGACGATTCTGTGTAGGGTCACGGCAGTTACAGTGAGTGCCACAGCCTTGTAGGCTTGTAATATTAAAGCAATGAGCATTCATAAGCCAAACGTTTGTTCTTTCATTAATAAATAATTCAGTATAAAAATGTCTTGCAAGGTGACAAGGTTTTAGTGTGTGTGTATATATGTATGTGTAAATCTATCATATCCATAATTAAGCTTGACTAATTCATCCTTAATTATCCATTCTTAATGAAGCATAATCAAACTCTTTTGTTCCAGAACAATGGAGAATTATTGTTTGTTGAAATTCTGCACTTTAAAACAATCTTTTTTCTTTCTTTTTTTTGAAAAAAAAAAAAATAATAATAATAATTTTGTTTTATTTTTAGCCAAGAAAGTTATTTTTAAATGTTCAGATTCAAGGCAAAAAATGTGAACTAGGACAAGTAATGAGTAAGCAGAGATGTAAAAAAATATATATATCTCATCTGTAATTATTTATGCTTAATTTTTGGCACAGGGGATAGAAGGTCAAGTTGAGTGCATTGCATTGAGTCTGTGCAGTCTGCATTTTGGGATGCTGCACATTTGTGGCAAATGTGTTTTCATGTCATCTGTATTTTAGGCATGCAGAAATATGTTTACTGTAGCCAGTTTACATGCTATGTATTTCAGAATAAGGTAAAGTAGTATGCGAGTATGCTATTTTGAACATAGCCTCTAGGTGGCAGCTGTGCGCCTGTCAAGCCGACACTAGCATGCACCACAGGATCAAACTGGAACACAATCCCCAGAGCATGCAATCAGTTCTGCTTGTATTTTCATCACTGTCTTCATCTTTTGCCAAACACATGTACACAGACACATGCACAAACACATTCACGCATCAAACGCTCGTCCTCTCGCTTCCGACATAAACGGTCCAAATTGTAAGTGGGCATGATGTCTTTTCTCAGTTTGATATCCAGAAACACAATGGCACACCATACAATGCCCAAAACTGGCACACTTCAGAGCAGAACAGGGGCCAGCGGTGTTTGTGGCCAGAGAAATCGCAACCCTGCGTGAGAGTGATTCTAATTAGCGGGTGTAGTTACCCCTGCGTGCTTGTGGGAGAAAGAGAACATGGAGCAGCCTTTAATAACTCAAATCCGACTCAGTCCAACAGACAGACAGCCTAAATTAATCAGGTAGACAGACAGGCAGAGAGAGTGAGAGAGACCAAAAATGAGAACATTGTGTGTGCGGTTAAAAATGGTCCGTAACCTAGATTTGAGCTGCAGGTTTTAAAGCACGTTGTTCGAGCCAGAAGCTTTCTGCAGTTTTTTTGTCCATGTTCATAAATCCTTCTATTGTGTTACGCTGAAGTCGGAGAGAATAGAAGGTGAATACGGCAGCGTATTCATCACGCTAGCCGAGCAACACAACAGAACGCTCAGCTAAAGCTCCAACGGACACCTCAGCCTCCAGGGCACCATCTTCAGCCAACTCAACACCTATTTATGAAGACCACAATACTTCTGTGTATTCCAGCATTCCGCAACAAAAGTTGCATGCTTAGCCACAGCGTGTATGCAAATAAGCTAAATTTGCTAATAGGGTATTTAATTCCAAGAGAAATGCTAGATTCATTGTTTTGTTCTACAGTGAACTCCTCCCCTTCCAGCTTTATCACTATCCCGGCATTTAATTTATCTCAAGGACGTTTGAGCTATAGGCTCAATCCAGAACACTGACCGAGGCAATTATTCAACTTGCGTAATTGAATTAGCACATTCTATCCGTTATTTGCCCGCCTCCTCTCACAGAGGTCGCTCTTTATTGTTTATAAGCCGTTTGAGAGGCATTCTGCACACACACAATCACATACGCAACAAGTCATAGAAACACAGGGAGAGTGAATCAGTTAATGTTGGCATTTGTAATCGTTTGGACCAATTTGCAATTAATCTTATTGTGAGGCTGTAATCCTGCTGACAGTCAGAATGTGCTCGATCGATTTCCTTCGAAAAATGCTGTTTGCTTTGGTGCTGGTTATTACACAAAATCAAATATCACAATAATAAACTCACAGCTTGAGAAGATGGAAAAATAAATGTAGAGATTCCTTCAGTAATGTCCTCAAGCGTGTGTTTACCTGATTTATCTCTTATGTTATCCAGTTTTAAATAAAATGAGAACCCACCCAATATCTACTGTACCAACCTGTCCGTAAACCACATGTCAACATTATTATACTAAAACCAAGTTGAATTGAATTTCATTTAAAAACATTTTTTGTAATAATTTGGGATAGCATGAGGGTAAGTAAATGGAGTATCCCTGTAATAGGGGTGCTTCCTATTTTCGAACGAGTGTCACCTGATGTGATCATAAAAGAACAATGGGAGTGCTCTTCCAGATGTGGTTGGCACTTTTAGATTAAAGCTCTTCATTACAAATTGGGGTCTAGTGCAGATACATGAAGCAAATAGGACAGGAAGTGTCTCGCCTTTTGGGGTCCCTGGAAGTCTAGGGCCCCAGGGCCCAGTCGGTAATCTTACCCTGCCAGCAGGCTTTAATAAAGTGATGTATTTCATCTTGTAGATGGTGTGATGGTTTGAGATATGCTCCCCAGACTCATTGAAGTTTAGACTCAGCATCTGCTGTTGCACTAAGGTGTGATGGAGATGTCCAACACCTCATTATTCATGATTGAGCTGTGGGTGAGAAACGCTCCTGAAAGAGCTACCCAAGGCCCTCTCTCTCTCTTCTGTGTCTCAAATGAAATAAGGGCAACACATTTTTATGGCTGGACATTTATAACCCCCAGCATATGTACCTGAGGAGTCCCGCCTCTCCCTCCAGCACATGAATAATGCATAAGGCTCCTACATAATACATGACGGTGGAATGTGGGTGAAGGCAAACAGGTGTTCATGTGCCCCTGTTCCCTGGGATCCGGTTCTGGTTCAGTGTCAGTCACAGATGGAGAGGAAGACATGCCAGCTAGCTTCAATCAAGAGATTCTGCTTTTTGTGGCTATGGTTCAGGAAGAGATCCTCCTCACCACATCGCTATGAAAAACAGGGCCTCATCTAGCCACAAGGAAATGCAATATTATATCTGAGAGGCACCGCTTTCATGGTGCAAGAAGAAGCTCTTGTGCTTTGATGCTAAATGACAGATAGCGTAGCACTTTGCGGCGAGCGAGGCTTCTTGTTGGGGCTCTAGGGAGAGCAGCGTTACCCCTTCAAACAGATGCTATTACACCCACGCACAAGCTAGCGAGAATGTAGATGTCTCTATTAAAACAGAATGTTTCAGGTGGAATGTGCAACAAAGAGCAAAAAAGACTCACTGCTGATCATTGAAGGAAAGGAATAGTCTTAACTGTGATGCCACATGTCTGTTCATTTGCTAGCAACATGATAGGTAAAGGGTTTAGGAATAGATCAGCAAAAATATATATATATATTCTTTCATTATTTACTCAGTGTCAGTGAAACATTTTTTGCAGTGACACACAAAAGTAGAACATTTTGAAGAATTTTCTTAGAGCCCTTCCCATACAACACTCATAGGGAACACATCTGTAAAGAGGACAAAAATAACATACAATGCAGAAAATAAAGATATTATTATTATTTTACTGTAAATGATTATGTTGAATAGCATATGGGTTTGTAATGACATGAGGGTGAGTAAAAATGTAAAAATGTTTGGTTTTGTGGAATTTTTCAAGGTGAAGCACTAGAGGGCTTTCACATTACAGCTCTCACGGAAGAGTGGGAGAGTTCAGAGCACTGCTGATATTCCTGTTTGAAGATTATTTTCTTCATACCGGAAGCCTGACCTCAGCGTTACCTATATTTAGAACAGAGATAACGCTTACAGACGCTCACCTCTAAACCAGCAGACTCAGTGAATGAGACATTTGTGGCTGCGTGTAGAGATAAGAGCAGCTCTGCCGCTGAGAGTCTGCAGAGGCTTGAGAAGAAGGAAAATGATTGAATCAGTCACATTATGAAAACGAAAGGAGCACTGAACATCCATCTGCAGTCTACAGCCTGGTGACCTTGAAGCAATGAGTAGGTTCTTTGCTCTGGTGTTTACTGACAAACATACAGGCATCCATCAACACAGGTTTCTGCATTCCAGGGTTGGGCAACATTTAGAATTGAAGAACTACCTTCCTTTTGCTGGGTGTAAATTCGAATCGATTTGGGCATGTTGCATATGAACAGGAAGGGACAGGAAATGAAATTTACTTCACTTGCAATTCAAAATGTTCAACACAATCAAACAACAAAGAATGTCATGAAGGAATGTCCAAAACAAGGATTTCGATTTACTATTTAATGCATATTGCCATTAAATTTTAAATCCGCTCTTTTATATAATTAATTGAGATATAAATGTTTTAATAATAAACATACAATTCCATTGTCCTCCTTAATGTTTATATGCATGCACATACATCCTTATAATAATTTTAATGTTTTATTTGCGAAAAATAATGAATGATTATTAATATCATATCATGTTTCTAGAAATACATAGTATGTTGTATGATATTATGTGTATGGGGAATTTATAAAAAATTTCAAAAACTAAAAATAACTAATAAATAATAATTCCTTAAATTCCAACTTCAAACAGCCAAGGCTTGTCTATATCTACCAAACTATATAAACTGAATCGGTCATGAATGTGTTCAGCATTATTCAACAAATATTGTTCATAGTTTTTAGACTATTTTAAGTAATTAAGTGATATTGATATATTGAAATTTAGTGCATGGTTTCAGCAGACAGGGTGGTGCCACTGCCCTAATGAGCTCAACAGCGCCCCACATTTTCCCCACATGTTTTTGTAATTTTTTTGGTGAAAAATGGAAATGCATCATGCCCTAATTGAGAGCCATATGTTAAGATATGAGACATTATACATTACAAGAATGTTGTGGCGGATAATATCAGTCCGTGTCAGTTCACCAATTCTTCAGACTGTAAACATGGGGAGTGGCACAGATCATACTGAGTGTAATAGTTTTACAAAACTCTACACTACTTGCAGTTTGTTACAGATCTCAGTTGTGGTCCAAATCATTATCAGATTAGTCCAAGTACAAGTCCTACATATGCTCTTGTGAATAGCCTGAAAATAAAAGTAGGAAGGTAGGAATATACAAAAGGAATGTAGGAATATACAAAGTAGCTACATTCCAGAAAGGGAAACAATTGAAAAATAATCACCAATAAATGATAATGATAATAATAATGTTTGTTCTAGCAGTTAATCATAGGTTACTCATATAGCCTACGATACAAAAATACGATACGGAATTCAGAATCTGCCTCGCCTAAATTTAAGGTGAGGAACTGCTATTCAGTTGAAAGCATTATAATTTCAATTTTGAAAGACATGCTGCTTACTCAAGACGAGTAAACCTAAATCTGCCTTTGCAAATGAACTCTTCCAAACTGCTTTTACCAGTTTCCAAAAGTTCTGGAAGTTTGTCATCTGTTGTCAATTTCTAGAGATAGTTGGTAAGATAGTTGAAGGAGTTGTGAAGTTATTGCATGAAGATCACGTCACACGCTTCACATTGATTGTATTGATCGTGGCCACAGTCCAGTGACAATATACTTTATTTATGCATGTCTACCAATTCTAAACCTCTCACAAGGATGCTGAAAATATAATTGGCTCTCACATATAAAGTAACTTTTGCCACAGTGGGTTTATATGAATGTCCCCTCAAGTTTAACAAGTTGCCGTTGGTTTGAAATCAATAGGCATCTTCTTATTTGCTGAAGGCTTTTTTTTTCTTCTCTGAATTGATGTACTTCAGGTGCATGGACCTGATGTGGAAAGAAAATTGTTTGTCATTGAAGAGAGCATTTTATATGCCGCTCAGTTTCTCAACCTATTAAATGCATTTCTAGTTTTCCTCTGGTGGCAAGATTTATATACAGGGATCAGAAAGTGTTTGGGTTTTGTTGTCCTGTTCTGCTGAGACTTCAGCTTAGCTGTTCTAAGCTGGTAAACTACTCAACCACAAAATGCTCAGTTACACATAATCCTTAAAAACATTACAGAACATCTTTTTATAACCATTTGAAAATATCAATGGTTTGTCAAGGATTTAGGAGGTTTTGTGGAAAGGTGAGCTATGGATTTTTTTTTTATCTACATGTTCTTTCTTGTGTAAATTGGCTTTGGTCCACCACTCCATCGAAGTATGAGGAGATGCATTCACAGGATGCATTCTTGTGTCACATGCTCATACAGTATGTTAGCCAGTAACTTCTTGTTAACCTCTTTCAACATTTGGCATCATGAGCATTATTTTCTTAAAGTCATTGACAGTTTTAAATAAATAGACCAATCATAATGATATGAAGTTGGGACAAGCATCTTGTATGTATTGGGATCTTGTGGACAGAAGCATCATAGTACTGAAAATCATACTACTGTCTGGCTGTTCTAACCTCAGCAGTCATCTATCAGTATGTATTGCAAGTTAGCGTTAAAAATTATCTACTATCTTGCTGATCTAACATTAGGCATTGTTGTTAAGAATACATTTCAAGTGCTGTTTATTTGTAATGGCATGTATTACAAACACAGTTTGCACAGTGCAAGTTTGTGGAGGATGCAGTGGCATTCTGCAATCTGGCATGCTTTACTGAAACTATCTTACCTTTGTATTTTAACATGCATGGTTTCTGGAATTCTGCAATTGTCATTTTTAAGATCATGCCCATGACAAATGACTTTATTGCTGTGCAATTTTATCAACCTTATCAGAGCACACTGTGTCTGCAGCTAACAGGTCCAGCTGTGGTAATATTTTATCAGTTCTCAGAACAGGCATTGTTACCTACTAGGGATGTAACGATTAACCGCGAGCCAGTTGAAAATCAGTTTGCTAAACAAATCACGATTTATGTATATATGAATGTATGTCTGAGGGTAACTTACTGTCTTTAGAAAAGTATAGATGGTATTTTTTTTATTTTCATCTTGCCTCTGTAAAATGCACATTAAAGTTCATAAGTGCAGCGCTGCTTTGTTAACAGCGGAAACCAAGGAAACGCTTTAAGCGCCACCTGCTGGCAGAGAGTGAATCTGCGTCTCATTCAGCTCGTCTGCTGTTGCTGTTTCATGCAGATATTTTTATGTATAGTTTCACAAAACTGAAGTCAAATCATTCTGTTTTTGCTTCAAATTTCGAAATTATACAATCTAATTTAGATTAAAAACTGATCATGTTGCATGTATGCAGCATCTTTGTTTGGATCATGATTAAAATGCAGTGGTTGCCTGCCTAATTTTAAATGGAAAGAGCACAGACAAAGCCTTAGTCTGTTTATATGAAGAGATTTATTTTATTTGTGTTACTTATTTATTTGATTTGGGGCTTGTTTTAAAATTTCAATTTAGTTTGGTTATTTACATTTACATTATATTTAAATTTTATTTAGCAGACGCTTTTATCCAAAGCGACATACAAATGAGGACAATAGAAGCAATCAAAACCAACAAAAGAGCAATAATTTACAAGTGCTATATTAGTATATTATTATAGTGTTATATTTCAATTTCACAAAGAAACGTGAAGCATTTTGTCCAAGCAATAATAAAAGGACACATTTCATTTATAATTTGTCTTAAATCTAATTTTGTTAAAAAAAAATTGTGAATCGAATCATGAAATCAAAATCGTGAATCAAATCGAATCGTGACTTGAGTGAATCATTACATCCCTATTACCTACTGTAGCTTGAAGCTTGGTCTGAAACTTTTTCCCCCCCTTTCATAAGTCATTGTTGAATTGAATCAGTTTTTGTTCAACTGCAGATTATATATATATATATATATATATATATATATATATATCACGGCA
>NW_015636562.1:1112527-1116859 GCF_001515625.1 Sinocyclocheilus rhinocerous
ACCCCGGGCCGCGATTTCTACCTATTCTTGATATAGATATATATCCATATGAATCAAATTGAATTGCAATCAGAATTTAAATTGAATTGATTTTGGGATCAATTTCTGAAATATTTGTCAATACCCTGCCCTTGTGGTCCTTTACTGCCACCAATCTGTCATTTACCTAGACAAAAAGGAAAAATACAAATTCTAAAAATGCAAACTAGTAATTAAAATACAGCTGCAACATCATGTGTGCATTATTCCCTGTGATAATTGATAGTGGTTTAATTTCACATGGCTATTTTTCCCCTCTCTTAGTTATATTTTGTCTGTGTTTTCTAAGCTTATCGACTCTTCTCACTCCTGGATGAAATGCCTTTAATAGACTGTGACTCTGTCGTAACCTTTCCAAGGAATATAATACTCAGGAAGCAAACTAGGACACCGATGTCATTTAGATTAAGGCTGAGCCCAAGAATGTTGTTATTGCATTCAATGGGTAGGTTGATTCTGAAAGAGGGATCAATACCAATGATATATATATATCATGGCAGAATACCTAGAATGAAAGTTCAGCTCTGTTCAGTGTCAGTGTTCAGATTTGAAACCTGAGATTTCCAAGAAACTGCCTGAAGCATTTCTGAGTTCCTCAAGATAAACCCTTCAGAGAGAATACATATTTATTAAGGATGGGTTGATAATATTAGTTGATCATTTTTAATAGATTTTCATTTTGATGAACCAATATTGATATATTCCACAGATCACTGTACCCATCCTCAGTTCAAGCGGCAGTGTGGAGAGCATGTGAACAGATTGTCTCTTCCTCTTTACTACTAATTATAGCATGAAATAAACAAGAATAAACACCAGAAGATATGTTGAAAGAAACAGTGCAGCTTACTGAAATTAATGATGTCTCATGTAATTGGTAAAGATAATATCACAAATCATAACATTTACCTCAGGAAAGCATTTTGCTAAATATATGTAGTGTATTATATTAATTATATAGTTAATTATGTATATATATATACTGTATATATATATAAATATATATATATATATATATATATATATATACTATACAAATGAATCAAATTGAATTGCAATCAGAATTTAAATTGAATTGATTTTGGGATCAATTTCTGAAATATTTGTCAATACCCTGCCCTTGTGGTCCTTTACTGCCACCAATCTGTCATTTACCTAGACAAAAAGGAAAAATACAAATTCTAAAAATGCAAACTAGTAATTAAAATACAGCTGCAACATCATGTGTGCATTATTCCCTGTGATAATTGATAGTGGTTTAATTTCACATGGCTATTTTTCCCCTCTCTTAGTTATATTTTGTCTGTGTTTTCTAAGCTTATCGACTCTTCTCACTCCTGGATGAAATGCCTTTAATAGACTGTGACTCTGTCGTAACCTTTCCAAGGAATATAATACTCAGGAAGCAAACTAGGACACCGATGTCATTTAGATTAAGGCTGAGCCCAAGAATGTTGTTATTGCATTCAATGGGTGACAAGGGACCCAATTACCAGACAGGACTGATGCCTCCAGGGTCTGCCTTTTGAAATTGTTTCACATGTACTAATATCACAAATCATAACATTTACCTCAGGAAAGCATTTTGCTAAATATATGTAGTGTATTATATTAATTATATAGTTAATTATGTATATATATATACTGTATATATATATAAATATATATATATATATATATATATATATATACTATACAAATTTTTCCCCTCTCTTAGTTATATTTTGTCTGTGTTTTCTAAGCTTATCGACTCTTCTCACTCCTGGATGAAATGCCTTTAATAGACTGTGACTCTGTCGTAACCTTTCCAAGGAATATAATACTCAGGAAGCAAACTAGGACACCGATGTCATTTAGATTAAGGCTGAGCCCAAGAATGTTGTTATTGCATTCAATGGGTGACAAGGGACCCAATTACCAGACAGGACTGATGCCTCCAGGGTCTGCCTTTTGAAATTGTTTCACATGTACGCAATAGCGGATGGAGAGCTTTTGACTGGGATAAATACAAGGGTCAAAGACGGCAGGACGCAGTGGTGAAATTGTCTAAGCAATTTACACATATTTGTTCAAATATGAATCATTTTGTGTCATGCCTTCATCCATAGAATTTAAAATGGTACTGGATGAGATGATGGGGTGCTTGCCCCTACAAGATTTTATGTTTGTTGATGTAAAAACCATCTCTACTCAAATCTCATTCACATTTTTATATATCCATATATGCAAGCTATGGCACCATTGATGTCAAACAAATATTGGCTCTTGCGTGTCGTGACTGATTGGGAAATAGCAAGTTTGAATATGTTGAAGCACAAAAGAGATAGAAGAGCTACAATGTGCATGAGGGAAAGGTTTTCAGTAAATAACTGCTTCTAAAGAACTTCTTTAATGGTGCTTTTGTTTTTGGAGCTTGACATCCACTGCTTTTATACCAGATTTTGCAGAAAAGTGTATCAAAAGCTTCATTTTTACCATCAACATCAATCGACAATCAGGCTACATGGCCCTCAGATACAGAAAACATTTCAAGCAATTCCACAAAGCAGCATGTCTGCCTTTCTTTTGTTTCCAGTAAACCTGTTCATCCCATTGACGTCACCGTTCTTTAGAATCTTTTGTACAGTTCTTTGCAGTGAAACAAATCTCATCTCTGTCCCAAGGCGCTTGCTCTAGGTGGATGTTCTGAATGGCTTTGTCTCTGATCTTTCCCAGCCAATTACACAGATGCTGCATCCTCTCACCAGGGTTATGGCACCAGCCTCACTCCCCGTCCTGATCATGTTTTGTGATTGGTTTCTCAGTAATGGGGCACTCATAACCGCACCTTCGCTGTCACAGGCATCTCTTTTGCTTCCATTCGGTAGCTTTATGTACTCCCCATACTTCAGCTCTGCGCTGTTGTAATCGTACGTGGTGACAAAAGCCTGAGATGTGTACAGGCTGGGTGGAAAGGGACACAGAAGGATATTACGAACATGCGAGGTTGGCGCCACACCATCTGTCCTGCTGTTGGGCTGCCGGTGTTTGGCTTGCGGTGGTTCCTCATTCCTGACATCGGGCCCACCCCACTGCAGCAACTCGGCGGGACTTAGTGCTGCCCTCGGCTGCCCCTTGCTCAGTCTGCGAGGGCAGAAATCGGAGTGATTTATTGCATGGTTCATTGTCTAATGGCTGCACTCTGTGAAGACAACACTGGCTAATGAGTCTTTTAAAATTAGCTGAGACTCACAAGAGATGTACTATAGAAAGAGATGTGTGTGAGGTTTTGTGTTAGTTTGAGACAGATTTCCCTTCCTCACCTTAAAAAGATGACACAATAAATAAAGGAGATGTCTTGTTTGGCTCAGTGAGCGCACCATTCGGTATCACACCAACACCGTTGGGGTTATTTTAGTTTCTCCTACTGTGCAGATGAAAATAATGGACACTGAAGCTCTGGTTTAATATTGTTATTTTAGTTATGGAGTCTAAAGCTGCCTGTGCTTTCTGTTGTTCTTTATGATTGTTGCTTGTCAGATTGTACAATATGACCCCAATTAAATTTTGAGTCCACGCAGACTGTGCAACATCAAAACTCTTTTTTTGTCAGACTGAACAATAATAAGTCATAAAAAGGTTTGTGTGTGTGTGTGTTTTCCTGTATAGATACTGTATTGGCTTCTTATCTGTTTACAGGGAAAATGGAATATAGCAGTGACATGAAATATTTCAGCAAACGTTGGAGAAAATTCTCACATTCATTGGTTGTCATCTCTGTAGATACACAAGTAGTGTAGTGTTGTTTGGTGATGTGAAAAACGAAAATTACACAATGGAACACACTTATTATCAGACTTTACCAGTGGAGACTGATGCCTAAGTTGCTTCATTTTGTGTGTGTGTGTTTTCTTTTTTGTGTAGATACTATCACTGTAATTTACAAAGACCAGCAATGCTAATATTATCTAGAGCAGTGGTTCTCAAACTGGGGTACGTGAGATGACAGAGGGGGGTACGCGAACAAAATTCTGAGTTTTGGCATTCATTTAACCAAAAATAGGTAATATTAAGTGAACATTTTACATTTTAAATGTAGCCTACCTTTTAAACATAATATTGTCATGTTTGTTCTATTTTGCAACGAAATAATAGTTCCAACAAAATCCATATCATCTGGTGTGCGTCTCCAAGCAACATACAGTGGTGTTTCATTAGTGAACGGATCTGCGCTTTGAACGATTCGGAGAGTCAGTGATTAAATGACCCATTCATAACTACAGCGCTTTGCTTCGTTACTGAATGAATGAATGA
>NW_015636562.1:1116895-1117373 GCF_001515625.1 Sinocyclocheilus rhinocerous
AACCCATTCATAACTACAGCATTTTGCTTCTTTACTGAATGAATGAATGAATGACGCGACGTCTGGTTCATTAAGACTTGCCGCCACCTACTGGCGGTTTTATTTTTAAACCTACATGTATCACATCAATTTGCCATCATTTATTGCTTTATTTATAATAATAATAATACACTTAATGGAATGTTAAGAATATGACATAAAACATGACATGCAATTTTGCCTCTATAAAGGTAAAAAATGCACCTGTAAATCAATTTAAGGGGGCAAATTGTCCTTTAATAGAAAGAAAGTGACTGCAGTCTAAGTGGAAGAGCGGGGGTACGCAAAAGAATGTTAAATGCCCCAGGGGGTATGCCGCTGTAAAAAGTTTGAGAACCACTGATCTAGATGTGCAGAGTGTGGAAAAAAAATTCATCTTCTCAAATTTTATCTGAGAAAAATTTAAACTATTATGGCTGGGCAAAAAGTGCAAAAAGTT
>NW_015636562.1:1118273-1125769 GCF_001515625.1 Sinocyclocheilus rhinocerous
ACGAAATAATAGTTCCAACGAAATCCGTATCATCTGGTGTGCGTCTCCAAGCAACATACAGTGGTGTTTCATTAGTGAACGAATCTGCGGCTTTGAACGATTTGGAGAGTCAGTGATTAAACCCATTCATAACTACAGCATTTTGCTTCTTTACTGAATGAATGAATGAATGACGCGACGTCTGGTTCATTAAGACTTGCCGCCACCTACTGGCGGTTTTATTTTTAAACCTACATGTATCACATCAATTTGCCATCATTTATTGCTTTATTTATAATAATAATAATACACTTAATGGAATGTTAAGAATATGACATAAAACATGACATGCAATTTTGCCTCTATAAAGGTAAAAAATGCACCTGTAAATCAATTTAAGGGGGCAAATTGTCCTTTAATAGAAAAGGTGTGACTGCAGTCTAAGTGGAAGAGCGGGGGTACGCAAAAGAATGTTAAATGCCCCAGGGGGTATGCCGCTGTAAAAAGTTTGAGAACCACTGATCTAGAGAACTACTGAATGCTGCCCTTTTATTGTGTGGAAAAAAGTTTTCTCAAATTCATCTTCTCAAATTTTATCTGAGAAAAATTAAAACTATTATGGCTGGGCAAAAAGTTCATTGAATTCTACACTGTAAAAATATACTGTTATATTTATGGTATTAAAAAATGGCAGCTGTTATTGCCAGAAGTTGCAACGTTTACCATATTACTGCATGCTTGTATGTTCTAAAACTTACAATTCTTTTACAATCTGCAAATCTGGCTGTAAAATTAATGACAGGCATCCTGCAGTGTACATTTGGCTCAAGTCAGTTTTCATTTTACCACAATCATTCCTGGTGTGACCTCGTTGCAAGCGCGGTCTAAGTGATGGAAAGGCGAACAGACGTCTTTGGCTCATAATGATGATTATTTCATGAGCTTAAGGTTTCAGTTATCCATTATCATTTCAGCAGAAGGAACACTCCGAGTAATAGAGCTAAGTTTAGCCATGCAGTTGGTATAATTATTATGGGAACTTAAATTAAAGTGCATAAACTCCCTTCGGAGTTTATAGGGGAGATACAGAAGCTAAGCTGTGAGCGTTTGTGTGTTTTGCTTTGAGGGCCCTCCCCAGTTTTCTGAGAAAACACATCACTGTCGAAGCTCCTGTGGGTTGTGATAATGTTTTAATTTTTTTTAAAGGATTTGTATTTCATAACAGTCATTTTGACGTGCTGTGTCTATATTCATTATGCTCGACACACTGGAGCCTGTTCACAATCACGTGAAGTGACTCTTTCTCATAATTGAAGACCATCACTGTTATGTGATGTTTGATCTATGATGGCAACAGGACATAGCTTATGAGCCTGATGGGAAGGTGTTGAGCAGCTCTGAGCATAAGACTGCAGATTGATGGAGCTGAGGTAGATGAATCATATCAGGAGGGACCATGAATCCTAGTCAATTTAGTCAGGAGACCAGAGCTGGTACATTTCCTCAGAACGGATGATTTCACAGTGCAATATATTCATCCAGTGAGATGTTGTTTAACTCTAGTGTTATAGGTGAATTTGTGGTAAAAGTAAAACATTTGCACACTGAACTGCAGTAATCTGACTATACGTACACAATATATGATATATAATTTGTTTTAACAAATTATTATCATCACCATTGAAATTGTAGCCCATCATATTAGTATAATAAGAATTTTTAAAAATATATTATTAGTAGTATTATCTGTCTACATATCATCCAAATACCCAATATTCAAGAAACATTAGGCAGAAAATACTTGAACTAAAACCAATGGACACTTTTTTATAGGGGTGCTCTGATCATGATTTTTGAGGCCGATCACCGATCGCCGATCACAGAAAGCAGTATCTGCCGATACCGATTAACATGAGCGCGGAAAAAATACGTTCCACATACCACGCACTGCAAACAGAGTAATGTGAACTTGGTATTATGTGTGTGCACTGCAAGTGTGCATGAGCGCACGGTCTACAGGAGAGCGTGCGAGCGCTGAATGGTTAAACACTGGCAAGAATTAAAAAGTAATGCAAAAACTTTACTTTACTTGTATAAACTTACCTCACCTGAGTACCTCACCTTCAGTATTATAATTATTTCACCCGCGCCGGACAGAGACTGAGACGGTGACGCTGCATGTCGTGCCAAACCTCTCACGGCAGCGTCATCAGCATGAGATCGTTTTTTTGAGATCGGCCTTTTAGAGACCGCCGATCAATCATCCCAACATGATTATCGGCCGATAGTGATCGGTAGCCGATCAATTGGAGCACCCCTAATTTTTTATCTAATTAGGCCATAGGAATTAAAGCGAGCTGTTCAAGTTTTGTGGTTAAATTAAACTTCTTTAACAGCACTAGAGTAAATTATTTTGTCTTGTATGTCAGAAGTTATGAAGCTAAGAAAATATGGATCAAAGAGTTGTGCCAGCATGGTGGATGAATTGCGCCTGGGAAAATGTTCATATTTTGGTTACACTATATTTTAAGTTGTCCATGTCACAGGGAAATTATACAATTACTTACAGAGTAAAGAGCAGCATGTACTTACTATATTCTTAGAGTTAGGATTAGAAAATGATAATTGTGTGTAATTATGGATAATTTACTGTTTATTTACTGTTAATTAAGTGAATGTAATACAATGTGTCGCAAGAACACTGTAAAAAAATATGTTACCCATACTTCCATACTTCATCAATGGTTGGGAATGGTTTTCATCAAATGACATACTCTGAAGGCACAGGAATTTGGACACAGCGTCATTTTGTATTTTTGTTTCAGTGTCAAGCATGGGGTTTTAATGACTCGTTTTAATTAATGGTTATGGTTAATCAATAAGCTGATTAGATTGCCACAATCTAACCACAGTTGAAAGGGTTTCAAATGCAAAAGAAAAATTACCGGGCCAAAATAATCACATCTTATATAACTGCACTGACAATTTCAGATGAGAACAAAATTTGAACTGAATTGAGCTGTGTAATAAAACTAACTTTGCAACCTCAACACTTTTATTTAACTGAATTGAATCAATACTGAACAAATTTGAGCTGAATAATGACATATTTGATCGACACATTTTAATAATGGCATACAAATATTGCCGTCTGTATAGCTGCTATTTTTTTATGTTTATTAATATGAAACTGCTTTGAAATTGTATAAATAAATGTGATTTTACTGCACTAGTCAAGTGCATTTTGACAGTTTTGTACTGGTTTGGTTTTGTTGTGATATGATGTTAATATGATATGAAAATTGAGCGTTTTTTTTTTTCATAGCAACTAGCCTATTCTATCAGTTGACTTTTGATTTCTGCAATATTAAGAATAGATGGCTAGTCCACCTCATGGTTTATTGTGGTATTGTCTTTCAATGTTTACAGAGACTGTTGGCAGCAATAAATGAACTCTCAGAGACAAACCAAGGATCGTGTCAAAGAGTAACAAACCACTGCATTCAGTTCCTGTCTGGATGTAGGTCTACAGAAATCCTTAGATAAAAAAAAAAAAAACTGTCACATTTATGTGAACATAACCAGATATTATTGTTGTGAAGAGGTCAGGCATAGACAAACCGTATCTTTACACTTGATTGCTGGTTGATTTGTTTGTTGTGGTTTGGTCTGCATTTGTTGGCTTGTGTCCTCAGAGCAGAAGGGAATGTTGTTGGTATTATGCAGACTGCAGTTTGATTTAATTCACAGCAGGGCTGTCAGACTGATATGTTGGGCACAGGATTTGGGAGTGGGGGGTATGCTGCTCTGGGTTGTGATCACTTCCAAAAAAAAATGAGCTCAGAGTCAGAGATTGACATAAAGCTAGATGCCGCACACTTGCCCATTATAGCAGTCCTACCACTGTACATGCCTTATACTTTTTCTGCTATCCGTATATTCGAATGATGGTTACACACTTTATCTTAAGGTCCAGTTTTCACTATTAACTCCGGCCGGACAGGGCATCACAATATGGTAAGGGGCGTAACATTTCCGTCACACGCTTGAGGTATTCGGCCAATCACAAAGCACTGGATAGCTGGCCAATCAGAGCACACCTCGCTTTTCAGACCGATGATATTTGAAAAAATTGACGCGTTTCAGAAAGGCGGGGCATAGAGGAGAAACAATAATGTACAGTATGTGGAAAATAATGTGTTTTTTTAACCTTAAACCGCATAAACACATTTCATTACACCAAATACACAACATAATGTTCTTTTTAGCAGCATCATATGACCCCTTTAATATAGAATATTCATAAATGCATTTGTTAATGTGTATGTCAATAGTTAATACATCAATAATTTATGCTTTGGATGTTATCAATACATCAATGTTGTACGTTTTATTTTCTATGTAACGTAAATTAATGTTCAGTTAATGTTGTAGAAACCCGCTTTGCATAAAATACATACGAATACTCATGAAATCGTGTTGGATATGTAGTGAACTTGTGTTAGCAACAAAGGACCAAGCAATCAGGGTTGCCATGTTTTCACAAGAAAACCCGCCCAATCGCGTTTCGAGGGGGTCCCCAGTTAAAAATTGCGTTCGGGGGGTAAAATACACATTTTTTGGCGGGGTACCCCTGCTAGAATTTGCATTCCAGGGCATAAATATCATGTTATTGGAGTCGCTTTAACCCGCGGATAATGAAAAACAACCCGCGGCAACAGTGTTAAAGTAGCCCAATTCTGCGGGAAAACCGCGGACTTGGCAGTACTGCAAGCAATGGCTTCTATATCTTGCCATGTTTCTCTGACTTTATTGTGTAGGAATTACTGTGTATATTTTGTATTATGGCAAAAAATCTTGAAGGTGTTATTTAAAGTAGACGAGTATTTAGCTGTCTACTCTGATTTATTCATGACCCCAATCAACAGATCCTATTTTCCTCTGCGTGACTGCCTGTGCAATGACATTTACTTTGAATGTTGCACTTACTATGGTGAAATTTTTTACGATGGCTAAAAATGGACTGTCATACATAACCTAAACATTTAATGTTGTGCAAGTTTGCCTACATTTTCATGATGTACATTTAGTACAAAACATACAGAAGAAATGACTCAGTGGTAAGACTTACATGGGTCAGACTATGGAAACAACCCATTTCCAAATGATTGTTGGTCTCAGCAGCACTGCTTAATGCACTGGTCTGTTGTGTAAAGATATGTGAATAATAATTATGTAAATCCTGATAAAATACAATTAATCATTTAACATGGTACTATCAAAACTAGCAGTTATTAAGCTTGACCAATATGTCAAATATGTCTTTAATCAATACAGATGCATATTACTCACCTGCTTTGTAATTTTTACTTCTTTCGAAATGTTTAACATTTGAACAGACAAATTCAAATACTGGATAAAGGTTTTGTCAGATGTTAAAAAAGAGCCTTCCATATGGAACATGATTATTTTCTTTCTCTAACATATATAATATCTTTGTTGCAAGCTGTTTATGTCAATGTAATGTTACATTTCCATGGTGACTACAAATTAGCCTGCATAAATAAACAAAGGAGTCTGTATACTGTATATGCATTACTGTGTTGATTCAATACGAACGCTCAAATCAATACGATTCACTTTCATCCTTCTCCTTTTATCCTCTATCCTAACAGAGCAGTTGAGGGGCTGTTATGCAGTTGAGATGTTGCATAAAAAGCTCTTTGAAGGCAATCTGCGTATTTTGATTGAAGTCACTGTCCTTCTGTTATATTAAATTGACACTTGGATCAACAAAACCACACTTTTCCTGAGCTGCTGTGATGACTGATATAATCACGTTTTGAGATGTGACTTAGACTTTCAAAAATCCACCAAAATCCTTGATTAAAAATCCTTAGAAAAAATTATTGCATTATTACTAGGCAACCACTTATGAATATTTGGTATTGTAATGTTTGCAATGTGCAGGCGTCTTTCAAAACACCAAAGTCACCATGGTTTAAAACGGTGCATTAGTTCACAAAAAGATGTATAGGAAAGATTTTTGGAACTGTATTCTCTACTACTTGATTGCAAATGGCATTTTTTAGTATTACCAATTTTCAGATGTTATCATGTGGAGTTAAACCAATGCTATCTAAGACTAAAATGACCAAAAGATGACAATAATAAAATGTCCCCTAAATTCAGTCCTGTACTACTTAATAAACAAAACCTGAACCTTTCAAAAGCTGAAACATAATTTAATGCTCAAGTAAAATAATATAAATGATTTATTATACAAAAAGACTGGAATTCACTACACAACTGCCAGAAGTCAAAGTCAGTTGAAGGATATCATGATATTATACGTTTTCACTCATTTAAGAATGCATAGGGCCCTATTTTAACGATCTAAGCGCATGGTCTAAAGCGCACGGCGCAATTGCATTTAGGGCGTGTCCGAATCCACTTTTGCTAGTTTAAGGATGGGAAAAATGGTCGACGGATATGTTTTCTACGTTTATTTAAGCTTTAATTTGAACACCGACAAGTAGAACAGCATATGCAGTTTGCGTTCAGTGGATACTCTCCAAAATGTCCAGAGATGAAACGGAGCTGCTTGTGCGCGAGCAAATAGGTAACCTAATTCTGATACATGCAATGATTATCCATTATGACATGTAGGCATTTTTATATTTATGTAGCCTACACAATAATAATCTTTTACATTGCACGTTATGCAAATCTTCCCACATCGTGACGTAGACATGTGGGGGCGTGTTAGAACGAGCCGTTTTAGGTAGGCGTGGTTGACTCTTACCTTTTATAAAGAATATCTCTTTGGATTTGAGACTTTAGTCTTTGCAACTTTACAGATCTTCTTTATGCACCAAGAGCTTGTAACACTCCAAAGAAAGAGTAAAATCTAAAATCGCATTATTTATAAAAGTTAAGACTTGTCCACGCCCTCCTAAAACGCCTCATTTAAACACGTCCTCACATGTCTACGTCACTGTGTGGGAAGATTTGCATAACACCGCCCAAATGTTCACGCAAAGAAAGAAGGCGTAACCTTTATTCTCGCTGTAGTATTGTTGTTGCTGCCATGTCTTGGAGATGCTGTGTGTTTCGTTGTGAAACCAAACTACTTTGTTTGGCCTTCCAAAAGAGGACACAACTAGAAATCAGTGGTTAAGTTGTATTTACAACACTGTTCCAGAACAATTCAACCCAAATATTCAGATGTGTGCAGTGCATTTTTATGGAGGACTGTTTCCTGAACCTGGCAGAGTAGCCTTCAATGCCCCGGCTGTGCACAAAGGTTGTTTCTATAATGTGGGGCAGTTCCAACTTTGCAAGGACAGTCTGGCGCTTCTGACTCACAGACTGTAAGTACGTTTTTTATATTTAAAGAATTTGCCACTGACGATTCAAACGCGAGTTTTGAGCAGTGTAGAGTAGCGCTTGTTGTTTGTCGTTTCTCCGATCACAAATGCAGACATGGTTTTATGTTTACGCAGCGCAATACGCAA
>NW_015636562.1:1125807-1128273 GCF_001515625.1 Sinocyclocheilus rhinocerous
ATATTTTTTTTTTTTTTTTTTTCTGTCTGTCTTGAAACATCCTGTTAAAATACTTCTAAAAAATAAGATTAATAAACATGAAAGACACAACCATGTTAGTATTGTCTATTACTATACAATCTAACATTTACAGTATATACATAAAATTATTAGATTTCTATGATGCTTGGTTTTAAAATTATACATTTTATTATCTTGCCTATTTGTAAACTATACTTTTTTCAGAGTCATTTCAGAGCAAGTAAGAGATAAGTCAAATAGAGTAAATAAATGCATAGAGATTCACACTGAACACTGTCAACAAATTACATTTTTAGTTCCATGTTTCAACAAAATAATGATTATATAGGCCATAACCTCAAGTATAAAACCACTCAGTTTGAGTTTTGCAGCTAGTCTGCTGTGCAACATCCTGTTTAAAAAGACTTCTGTGAAATAGCTTAATAAAATGCACGTGTGGAGATACGACCATGTAAGCGAAAATTAATACTCTCTGTGTTGATCTGCCATATTTAATAGGACTTCGTGTTTTTTGCCGTGGTCTCTGACGTAGATGATTGTGTAGGAGGCAATGCGGTTTCCCTCATAATTACTTTTTGGTGTATCGCTCTTGTCCATTGTCAACTTCAATAAGACATGAACACTTTGAGTTCTTGGTGTATTTGTGTGGATGTGGGTTAGTGTGAAAGAGAAAGATGTGACTATCATATGCATTGAGTGGCGAGATGTGACAGATACTCCTTACTCTCTATGGCTCAGTTTCTGTGTGAAGACATCAGAAAGGACTGTCACACAGGCATTAATACAATATGTGTATGCTACCATATAAAGTGCTCATGTGATTGGCACATTGAGGTAGTTTCTCTCTATGGAGCTTATGTATGGACTGTACAGTAGTAGACAGTAGTAGTGTTGTATACACACTTTTTATGTAGTTACAATATGTGGCAATGGTTTTGCGACTGCTTGCGAGTATGAGAAAATAGAGCAAGTTGGTGAGATCTAATTTCCATGAATACGTTCAAACTGCCAATTTTAATTAATTGGTTCTAAACAGATATTCAAAGTATTATTTTGTGACTTCACTCAAAATGTTTTGAAACTCCCTGTATAGATTTTTCCATATGTTAAACTGTTTTAGAAAAAAAAATTGTGGGTAAATATTACATTTCGTTTGTTTAACTAGATTTTTACTATATTTTAATTCTTACACCAAACATTTTGAATCCAGTAGGCTGCAGCAAGTGTTTAGTTGAACTATTTTTTTTTCTTTCTTTGTGTGTGTGTGTGTATGTGTGTGTGTGTGTGTGTGTGTGTGTGTGTGTAGTCCTTTCTTACCCCTTTTAAATAATTTCACAATACACAACAAATGCAAATATTGATAAATTATAGTAAGCATAGTAATTTTGAAATGCTACCAAATAGAAAACAGTGATAAACAGCACTAAGTGCTCTAAATACCTTTTGTTATACATTGTACATGTGTTGGTTTTTCTGGATACACTTTAAAGTCATGACTCAAACATACTGCTCAATGTTTTTTTGTTTTTTTTAATCTGGTTCATCCATCAAATGTACTTAAGTTTTGTAGAGTCGCTGTACTTTTAGTTACTCAACATTCTGTTTGTTCATTGGGATCTTATGTCATACACAAGGGTCTAGTACAGGGAGGATGTGAATTGCAAGGCGGTAAGCTGCGAACCAACTTTAATTGAACGCATTGATTGATTAAGAAGGTTTATAGTGCTGTAATTTTCTGCCTTGGTTAAACAGATGTATCATAATGAAGTAATGTGATGGACTCCCAGCGGCACATCAGTGAAAGCACTGCTAATCTCTGAAAGATGGCAAGAAGAAAGCGTTGCATGCTAAAAATAAGCAAGTGGGACACCCTTATTCCTAGCACTGGGATATTGAGCTTAGCTCTGTTTTGGGGCTTGGAGGGCAAGGAAATTACCTAAAGTTATCTGAAGAACTAAATAGTGCGCTTAGCCAAATTGCTCATGCATATATTCAGTCTAATTACAAATAAAGATCTCTTGCCTGAGCAGTTTGGCATCCTCAGATAATAAGATGAACTCCACTTTCAGGTTATATGGCATCAGACTAATGCTGCATGTTCACTAGAACCATCCAGAAATATCATTTCAATCAAACTAGAACGTTCATAGTCCTCTTATGCACCACTTTCCAAGGTGAACACGTCCTCTTTCACAATGATAGATGGAGCAAAGGTACAATTTAAAAGACAAATGATGCCTTCATTAAACTATGAGTGCTGCCTTAAAGCCCAGTGAAAAATGCAGAGCTCTCTGAAATCAGGCTCTGCAACTCTTTAGATAAATCTGAGGTGTGCATTTTAACGTAGCTGAATCCAGAAGTCGCAGTTATCAATGTGATTGTGAAATGATTGTGTTCTCTGTCTTTTTTTTTTTTTTTTTTTGGGATTATGGAAATAGTTCAGCA
>NW_015636562.1:1128610-1137961 GCF_001515625.1 Sinocyclocheilus rhinocerous
TTTTTTTTTTTTTTTTTTTGAGATTATGGAAATAGTTCAGCAAAAAATTAACATTTTACAGTTATTCACCCTCAAGTCTTTTCAAATCTGTCTGACATTCTTTGTTCCATGAATGTTCAGAATGTTCAAAATGATATATATATATATATATATATATATATATATCCCACAATTTCTGTTTAATTATTTTATTTGTTATCTATGAGTTTTTGAGAGTGCTTGAACTCGCTGGACTGAAGTGAAAATGTACATTGCTCTCTTTCTGTACAATGAAAGTGTTATAGGCTAATTAGTAACTTACAATGTTTTTATTAACTTCACATTAAATACAAAGTCAGTCGTATTAAATATATTTAATAGTATGACACTATATCTGGTACTTAAGTAAAAAGACGAATTTTTATGCAAAGTTAATAGATTAATACTATTAGGCTACTTTACTACAGAACTAACATAATCTATAAAGGTGCAAAATGCATTATATAGACCATTTTAAATGTAATGTAGCATCCAGACCATTTTTACTTTTGAGTAAGAATGTTGGACAGTTCATCAAACTAAGTTGTCATATGACTCCAAAATATTGTGCGTTAGTTGTATGGGCAACCATTTTTAAGCATTTTGTCCATTTTTGGAGGTAGACAACCCCCATCCCCATTCACATGGCCTAATTGATAAGGCATTTTGTCTCCCGATCTGGGGACTGGGCATTGCACTTGAAAGCCTGAATTTAGGTAGGTGCCGCAAAATATTCTAGAATAATTTGTTTAAAGTAACACCTCAGAAAAACAAATATAGATACTACTACTAGATGATACGAAGTAGCCAGCAAATCAGATTTTTCAGACTGCCAATTATACATGTAGTCCCTGGTAAAAAAAATGGTGATAGCTACACCAAGGTCATGGTTCATTTCTCAGAGAACACACACAAAAATACTATCACAAACAAGTGCTGTTTAGCTACTGTGTGACATGATCAATCTGACTGTATCAGTAAGTATTATGACAGTAAAACTGTTCAACCCCAAGGCTTTTCTCTTTGTTCTCTATTTCGTTTGTATCAGGTCTTACTCTGCAGGTTTATCGCAAATTCAGCATGAAGCAGAATCATGTTTTATTAAATAAAGATTTGTTTTCCCTACGGTTAGAGGGCGGCTTGTAATAACAGAAAAAGTACTCCAACAACTATGAATAATACCATGGCACACTCTTTTTTTCTTTCATCCTAAAATAACATACATTCACCTCGCACCCAATATCTATTACAGATTCCATTTAGGGAAACTCTTAGGCCTGGCCTCTTGACTAATTTCCCTCATTAAAATCCTTGTGTTTCCGAGAATTCATGAAAGGATGTAAAATCTTGCTTGTGTTTAAATGTTACCCCCCTGCTGCTCAGAAGGGGGAAAAAAGCCCATTTGAAGTGAAGGAAAGAGGCAGATCCCACAATTTCTGTTTAATTATTTTATTTGTTATCTATCTGTGCTTTGTGGTTTTCCTCGCCTTCAGCAATATTAACATTTTTTTTTTTTCAGCATCTGTCGCGGTTCATCCGTATTTGATCTTACAAAATGAAGTTAACGACATTTAATTAAGCTGAGTTGCTTAGTTCAAACATTAATCAGAAACATTGTTTAGCTACAGTATGTGAGTAATACCAATACACACGTTAACTTGCTTGCTGCCGTGTGTGTGTGTTACCCAGCCCTTATGTTCAGGCTGTTCTGCTGTTCTTATAGACTCAATATACTCCTAGTCCAAATCAGTAATTCTTAACAAATGTTTCTCTGGATCAGAATTTTATATTGGACAATGAGTTGCGACCCAACACTTTTTTTTTTCCTCCACAAAAGTAACAAAAATGTATTTTAAATGTATTTTATTATTAGAAAAAGTATTACCTTTATATTTTCTTTTGGGCTTTCAGTAGATATAATTCACTGTACAAAATATATAATATTTGACAAAAAAACATGCATTTTCTCCACTTTTTTAAAGGATGATAAACCTGTTTTCCTATCCTACCATGTATGATTATATGGTTGGTTGCATTTTATTATTTGCATTTAGCTGTTTTTGGGGGGGGGGTTTTACACTGCTGTCTGTGACCCTATCAGAAGAGATCTCATTAGTTGCGATGTGCCAGTTGAAAACCACTGCTTCAAATCCCACATGGATTACCTGCCGTTTTGAGCCCAGCTCTGATAGCGTGCATCGAGCAGCATGGCTGCGACGTGTCCCAGTCATCCCTTTGTAAGCAGTGGCCTTGGGAAGAGCCTGTAGGACAAAATAAGTTTCTGCTGGTGGGCATCAGTGTTCCTGGCACAGGTCTCTCTGGGTGACTGCAAGCCTATTTTCCACATGGCTGAATGAGGTTACAATCCTGCAGAGCTCTCGTACAAATGATTGATTTCTCCAAACTCTGCAGTAGAATTGTAATTGTCATGCACGCTGCTTAGCTTTAATATTATCCTCATGTCTGCATAACAAACTCAACCAGGTCGATCAGCATGTTGGGCGGAGAAAGTCCATTATCACTGGAATGCAGACAGAACTGATGTAAGCCTCATTCAAAGACACATGTATAAAAAAAATAAAAAATCACATTTGTAGGTCAAGTGCTTTTCACCAGTGTTCTACACTTTAAATGCAGATTTAATTTATTTCGGGTGTTCAAATCATTCATTCAGCCCATGGACTTCAACTTGGATTTGTGTTCCATTGATTTTGCATGCAGCCATACTGCTCCTATTATATTTAATTCTGTATCCCATGATGCCACATTGTTAACCTTGGAAAACGTCTCGGGTTACTTATGTAACCATGGTTCCCTGAGTAGGGAACGAGACACTGCGTCCTCTAGGGGTCGCTATGGGGAACGCCTCGTCGTGACCCGTGTCTGAAGCACGCAATGCACGCAGATTGCCCCCTCGAGGACATCCCGTGCGTGCTCTTCGCCCAAACAAACAACACATAGATTGTGTGTGTCATCTGGTGTCAAATAGCGATGACACGGATGCACACACCTTCTAAATGCTCTGCTAGTGCTCGCCATAATAAATAGAGATAGCTCTTACTTTTTCCTTGGAAATGCACGCTTCAAACAGAACAGTCAATGAAGACGAAGAAGAGAATGATGTGTAGCTCCCGGCGCCTATTTATACTATAGTCGCACCGGTAGTGACGTCATGGCTGTCGCCGGCCAACGAGTTGGTGTTTTTTCAATGTATGCTTCAGACACGGGTCACGACGAGGCGTTCCCCATAGCGACCCCTAGAGGACGCAGTTCAAAGTTCCCATGAAAGGGAACCTCCCAAACTTCATGTACTGCTACATAGCATTCTTTCCTGTTTCTAGTTAATTAGGCAGCTTGAGTCCCTGTGGTGTTGTAACGGACGATGTGGATGGTTTGAGCTGTGGCTCTTTATTAGTGGGAAGCAGCCTCTATCAACACATTGCCCTTGCTGTTTATGTAGGGCTATCGCCGTGTGCAGGAATACATCAGCACTCCAGAGTTGAAGAGTTCACATATACACTTGGGAATTACCTCCATTTGGTTACCGGGAACGATCCAACTGCACAATCTGCTAAATTCAACCCTCTTGCTGGCTTTTCAGTTGCAGATTTATGGGGAAAACAGTCTAAGTAGGGGTTGCCTTTTAGAACAGGAATGTGAAATACGCCTAGTTGGGTTGCACAGTCTGATCAAATCAGCATAAAGAGACTGTATTGAAATACAGAGGTGATACTGACATAGCAGTAATACGTTTTGCATTAAAAAATATTAAACATAAAAAACATACATTTATTGTATCAATTTACTCTTATCAATTTACTATTATTTGTATTGTTATTATAGTAAAATGTATATGTTTTTCTGTACATATGTTATAAAATTGTTTTTGTGAGAACACCAGAGAACATTTCATCTTCAGTTCCACAGAGAGTCCAAACAGTGGAAAGGTTCAGTTTCAACCTGCGTGGATGCTTGCATAAGAACATCATGATGGAATTGGCAGTAAAATTGCAGAGGCAACACCACAGAGAGAGAGAGGTGTATTCTAATGAACTCTGAAGAGCCCTATTGATAACATTATTCCCTGTCCCATCATTTGTTTTCATTTCGCAAACTTTCTCTGTTTGTGTTTGTGTATGCATGTTTGCTTTCTTAGTTTGCTCTTGCTGGACCTTCGATCAGTCCTGTAGAACAGAAAACAAACACTCTTTATTTCCCCAAAGTCCATTTGTTTGAGTGCAGCTCACTGCAGTGCCATGTGCAAGCAATCGCTGCTTCCCCTTCACTGCCATCATATGCATTAGATCTATGGATGGGCCCTTCAATGGATCTTGTGATACTTTCATGTCTATTTTTATGGTTTTTGCTCATAAATTATTGAACGAATACACAAGAGTCATCGTACATCGGAAAATATCTGCGAACACATTGTGTGTGCTCTAACATGGCAGTATGAAAAGGTCAGGTCGTTCCATCTCTCTAAATGAACAGCTGCCACATGGATCCTGACTGTGGCTCAGGGCTGTGGAAGTACAGTGTGTCCCAGCAGCACCTGTGGACTTGTGTCGGTTCTCCTTGACAAGGGCGTGTCTACGTGGTGGCCAGGGGTGGCACCGGCCCCCCCTGAAATTTGGCTGGCCACCCCAGGTGCCCCCCCTACCAGATGTCTTGCGATAGGCTTGTTTTTAGTAAATTTCTTGCAGGGGCGGGTCCCGGCATGTGTAGGCAGCTGCCTAGGGCCGCTTTCTTCTCTATAACATACATCGTTCCGCAAACACAACCCCCCCCGGCCACCCTCTTTTGAGCCAGTGCCCCCGACTGGACCCCCCATTTAAAATGCTCTAGACACGCCCCTGCTCCTTGAGGAATGGCTCCATTTGCACCATTTGACTGTAATGTGGGATGCGTGTGTTGCTCGACTCTAATGGCGCACTCTTTCTTATTTATGTGACACAGATCTGGTGTGAGTGCTAACAAATGAGGTTGTTGACGATAATGCCATCACTGTCAGCATTATCGTCCCGACTGCCCATAATTTCTCCTGCCACAATGTGCCTCTGTGAGATCCACATGAGTGACTTTATTGGCATGGCAAGAGCTTGTTCATTTCATGGACGGGAAATCTTTAATTTGACTTCCATTTTCTGTCTGGGCTATTTATCCCTGCTGTCTGTCTGGACACACTTTACAGCCTCTGTCTCCAGATCGATAGCTGATCCGCTGTTGACCTACCTTCCCTGCAGGTGTCTTTTAGGACTCTTAATGGGGGTGATGTCCATGGAAACATTACAGAACTTTGTGACCTTACCTCAAAAACATGTCCAGACCTAGAAAATATGTTGCATTTATACATTTGGCAAATGTTTTTTTTATTTAAAAAGATCTCACCACGCTCATATTGTACAGTGTGACAGGCAGCAACTGTAATAGTCAGTAGAGACTAAAAAAAATTCAGTCATCAATTACTCACCACCATGTCATTCTAAATCCATAATACTTGTGTTAATCTTCAAAACATACACACAAAAAAGGTATTTTAATGAAACTTGAGATGTCTGTACCTCCATTACCAAGTCTTCTGAGACACTATCACTTTATATGATGAACATATTTACATATTTGTGCCTTTAAGATATAAGCATCGATTAGTTTACATAAATAGAGCTCAACTATGGTAAATGGACTAGTGCCTTTATTATTTGGGAGTCAAACCTACAATCTCTGCTACCACCATGCTGTCAATTGAGCTACAGGAAAACTACTTTACTGAGATTATGTGTCAGTTGAATGCGCAACTTTTTATATTGGGCTGAGGCATGTCCCTTTTTCATGTCTGAGGTGAGTTAGCGTTATTAGATAGAGGAAGTAAACAGCGGTAAAATATCAACACCTAATCAGCTCCCAGCTGTGAGGCAATTCTACAGGAATCAAGACAGATCATCACATGCCATTTTTAGTTATTCCATTCCCCTGCTTTTATAGCACCTATAAAGCTCCTTTGTGCCATGTGGCTCATTTTGCTGCTCATATCCATCTACGAGACATATACTGTGTATGTTGAAATTTGATCTGATACCAATAAATGGCCAATATTACAACTCTGTAGACCTTAAATAGGTTTGAAATCAAGGCTGTATAGGAAAGACTTACAGTGGCTTGCACTATATAAAGGTCCTAGATCATGAAATTTTCAAAACTCACAACTTTCATAACTGTTTTATGGAGTTTTATTCTACCTAAAGTGTTTTTTTCAGAAATATATTTTGTCAGCTGAACAATCATTGTTGTTAAACAACAGTACAGTCAAATGAGTGCACTGTACTTCTATCTGTCTAAGCTTGTTTCAAGTAAAGAACTCATGTTCAATTCAACCTGAACAGCTCTGGTTCTGCTATAACTCTTAACACGTGTTGTTAATGAGAAAGCACTCTTCAAATGTGTACTTTATTTTATCACTCACATAGCTGTTTCCATCTTTCTCTCTCTCTCTCTTTTCTCAATGCACATTAACTTTATGTAAATAATTTTGGATGGAAATACAAACCACTTTCATATTAATTCAAAAATGGATGGATGGACATCTGTCTAATTGGTAGTTCCTACTAGCAGGGGCTTACTGCTGTTGCTCTTGATTAAGGCAAAGTATTATAGGCAGAGTATTATTATACTCGAAAGCATTAAATACTCTTGCAATACTGACAGATACTGAAGATTACAGATATTAAAGATTCTTCAAAATCAGCAATAATTGAAAAGATAATGTATCGTACATCCATAAAAGTGTGGGTCCTATTGAGAACAGATCTCCTGTTCTCTGTGTCCTTCTGAGTTTTCTTCATAGGCGTTTGGTGTTATAAAATTCATTTTGGTCGTAAACCCTCTGATCTTTTTTCAGCATCAGCAGAAAACATTATTATTGTAAGAATTGCCTCATGCTGTTCAGGATGATGGCCGTTAAGTCAGTGAGCAGCAGTCATGTCAGGCTGAATTTTGATTCTTTGCAGGTCTCAAGACCCCTGGCCTTTATCTGGGCGTGTGGGTGGGCGGAGAGTGACCTCGCTCAATACGGTATTGATTTCCTCGTTTGGGTTCATAGCTGGAGTCTAACAATGGAGCAGAATGGCTCAAGGCTTCATCTTAATACACAGCCAAGAGACAGAAAATGAAAAGGAACTTGAATGCTGTCAGGGCTCGTGTAAACCCTTGTTTGCAGCACAAATGGCATGTTTGATGTCAGGGGACATCACGGTCAAAGACTTTTAGTTCTTTGAACAAGAGATTTCAGTGAATGTAAATGACACTCTTCAAAAGACACACAACATTTCTTAATGTAAAAATGTTAACATTAACAGGGCCGGACTGGGACGCAATTTCAGGCCGGGAAATCTCACACTCATCCAGGCCACACAGAAAAAAAAAGGGCAAAAATTGTACCTTTTGGGGTACAACAGCTTGTCACTGTAGCTGTACTCTTAAAAGGACATCTTTGTACCTTTTTTTACCCCTAATAGGTACATATTAGTACCTTAGAGTAGTAATTCGTACCCTTAAAGGCAGGGTAGGTGATTTTGGTATAGAAATTATTACTTTTATCTAGCAAGGATGCTTTAAATTGATCAAACGTGATGATAAAAACATTTATAATGTTACAAAAGACTTCTATTTCAGATAAATGCTGTTCTTCTGAACTTTCTATTCATCAAAAAAACCTGAAATAAAAATCTACACTGTTTTCAGTTTGCTGAAAATTCAGCTTTGAAATCACAGGAATAATTTACATTTTAAAATATATTAAATTAGAAATCAGTTATTTTAAATAATACAAATAGTTCGCACTATTATTGTTTTTGCTGTATTTTGGATCAAAGTAATGCAGGCTTGGTGAGCAGAAGAGATTTCTTTAAAAAACATAAAAAATCTTACTGATCAAAACCTTTTGACTGGTAGTGTATAAAACACAATTTCTAAACTGCAATTAAAAAATGTCAAAATTAGTACAATATATTTGTTGAAAACTTCTAATACTGAACACACTATTGAATTATTAGGCTGTGACTCATATTATTTTTGTGTTGCTGTCTGCTCTAGCTCCCTCCCTCCCTGTACAATAAATCCACGTGAATATCTGTCTCTGCTAAATTTTTAATGTAACTTTACAATCGATATTGATGTCCTTTAGCACAGTATTCTGAATGATGATAATAATGGGGTGCTACTGATAGCCTAACAGATACAAGCAGTTTAATACTCAACTAGGTTAAAAAACACAATTTTTACCACCTGATACATTGCCGTACAATAGTACGGCCACAGTATGTTTTCCAAAGGGTTCAGCTGAAAATAACAATCTGTGTCATGTTTAGCTGCTTGTGGTTATCAGTGCTCCAACTACATATAGAAAACACATAGTGGGGAAAAACAGGGTATCCAAAATAGCAGTACTTGATGGACAAATCCAACCGTTTGACGGAAGCGCGGAACAGACGTGAGATGATATAGCGCAGCGCTGCCAGTCAAGACTAACTGATTTAGGATTTATTATCGATTTATTATCGAATGAAAAAATCGGAAATGATCACTTTGGTACATTGAGAAGGCATAAATATAAAATATTAATAATAATAATAATATTGGAAGCGTTTGACGGAAGCGCGGAACAGACGTGAGACGATATAGTGCAGCGCTGCCAGTCAAGACTAACTGATTTAGGGTTTATTATCAATTTATTATCGAATGAAAAAATCGGAAATGATCACTTTGGTACATTGAGAAGGCATAAATATAATATATTAATAATAATAATAACTAAAAAAAAAGAATTCTCTCAGTGCTTCCGATGGTCAGTCCGGGCCTGAACATTAATGTAAATTACACTTGCAACCCCTCTGTAATGTGTAGTGTTTAAAAGACAAATTGGTTAGATTTGGGTGGGATTAAATGGGGGGGGGATAATAATAATCTCTGCAGCCAAAAAGGAAAGTAATTTCAGAGGGAAGCACAGTGGCTCAGTGTTTCATCACATGTTATTTTTATTTTTTTATTTTTTTAAGAGAGAGACTTCCTTACACCACTGCCTCTTTTCGTTTTCATTTAAACATATTAATAGCCACAGAAATGTAATTCAGGGAATGTACATACATTACAATGAAACAAAATATTATATCAAACAGTATTGCCTCTTTTCATTTTCATTTTAACATATTAATAGATTAATAGAATAATAGAATAAAGACCAAAGATTACCTGTTAGATTTACCCAAAACTAATTATATCTTGTTTAACCACTACAGAGACATCAGAGTCAGCGGCAAATGTCAGAAGGACTAGCCGAGT
>NW_015636562.1:1139871-1158306 GCF_001515625.1 Sinocyclocheilus rhinocerous
TTTTCGTTTTCATTTAAACATATTAATAGCCACAGAAATGTAATTCAGGGAATGTACATACATTACAATGAAACAAAATATTATATCAAACAGTATTGCCTCTTTTCATTTTCATTTTAACATATTAATAGATTAATAGAATAATAGAATAAAGACCAAAGATTACCTGTTAGATTTACCCAAAACTAATTATATCTTGTTTAACCACTACAGAGACATCAGAGTCAGCGGCAAATGTCAGAAGGACTAGCCGAGTTGAGGCTGCTCTTGTGGATACATGAGCACTGAGCGCCCGCTGATCACATGGAGCTTACGTCTCCGAAACCGGCGAAGCACATTTTCAAATAGGTGCCGTCTTTATAAATAAACTGCAGATTTGAGTTTTAAACAACTACATTCTGACCTGAAATACTTTTAAAACTGCATTTCATGACACAATAACAGTAATATTTAAAAAAATTATGCATTGAAATACAATGCTGCGTGAATCAACCAATCAGCGTGTTCAGCGCCCAAGTCCCGCCCCCAAACGTTCCGGACCTTTGAAAAAGTACTACCTCACGAGCAGGGACTTTCTGAGGGGCAAATTTTTACCCAAAACTTTATTTAGATCCTGGTTCCTGTGATGGAAACACATCGAGTACCAGCCCAAAGTCCCTAGTTCCTGGGGAAAGTTCCTGCGGTGGAAACGGGGCTTAAAAGACTAAGTGAAATGGCAAAGTTGAAAGCATTCTGTAGATTTCAAAAGAGTTCTCTGAAAAGCTATTGTAATAAGTGCAGAAGCATAATAACACCTTTCATAGGCCCAAGTCTGCTGTTTGAACTGAGAGTAAACCACCTGTTGTGAGACACATGCTTTAATATATTCTGAGCTAATGCCATGGCACGAGTGCGGACACATTCACGTCATTTTTTCTTATCAAGTCTTTGAGTTCTCAGTTCAGACTATGTTCACTTTGGGCGATAAGAAAAGCTTCTTTACTTGCTACATTTGCCATCAACTTTTAGAGGATTGTGTGGAAAATCCCATTCTTTTTATGAGCTGAGTATATTTGAGGTCTGAAGAGATAATAAGCTACACCATGCTTGAGTGCATCAACGTTAATTTTCTTCTTGTGTTCCTTATTACTCTCAGCTCCTCTATTGATCTCTCAGTGCGGCGGACCTCAGCATGCAGTCAAACAGGCCTGCATGCTTCCCAAGTAGAATGGTGCCGGTGTCATTTTAAAAGCTTTGGTCTGTCGTAAGCTCATAAAATGTGAAAGGGTCTTTGGCGGATGTTCCAGCCTGAGGTTGATTCTGTGGATGGGCACCACCAGGGAATGCACTCAGCCCTTGAAGTCTCTTCACTTCGTTTTACAAACTCTGTTAAATTATTGACCACCCTATATATACTCATGTATACCCCCGTTCTCCAGTAATAGTTTAGGAGTATGCAGGCAGCCTGGATGATGATGGTGTATTGTGAATAATGTACCCCGCAATGACCCTTCATCCTCGCCATCAACCATATTTCACTAAATGTACGCTTTGTATATTTTATCTCTATTTCTGGTGGGTCTTTTGTAATGGGATTATTCCACAGGATTTCCAGGGATGAGGAATGGCTTTCTGCTTTCAAAGGCACCAAATGTGTGATGAAAGCCACCTGACACAAAAGAGTGCGGGTGGGGGATTGTTTTTTTTTTTTTTTTTTTGCAGGGTCCCCCACACCACCCCTCCAACCAATTACTGCTTCAAACTGAGACGGCAAAGGTGAGCAATGCTCACATGGTGCAGTCAAAACTGCTATCGGATGATGACATGCTTAAGGTGCCATTGAGAATCTCCCTCAAAGCAACAGACACCTTTACATTCAACTAATTTCAAAAAAAAGAATAAGAATGGAGTGACTTATTCATGGAAAATTATTCATTTACAGCATGCACCATCATCAAGGAATACGACCTGTGCTCTGTTAGAATCATCGCTCATTATTCTCAAACAATTTAAGAGGGCTAAGAGCATTTTTTCCTGGAACAGAAGAAAAAATAAAAGTATTTTTTGGGGGGAGACGCTGGGGCGGGTTAATGCACCTTATAATGACTCTGAGGACTAATCACTCTGATTTACTCTGACTAACCATTCCCAGAGATTCATTATCAGAAACAGTGACGTTCTCATCTCTCCCTGTTAAAATCATCCCTGGTTGAGGTAATCAAAAGAAACCTGCGAATCGGGGAGAGAGAAGTGTGCTTTTTCAATTTGCACTTCTTCCATACCAACAGCATGGCGTAATATCGCATGAGAATGAGGATGGAGCTGCTTCCAGGAAGAACTCTGTCTATTCGAAGTGCCATCCACTCCACTCAGCTGGTATCTTTGAAACCAGTCCCTCCCTAAAAGCATTAGTCACTGATGTTTAGCATAGCAACACATAGGAGTCTAAGCTGAATTAGTTATTGTCATGAATGTGGTATCCATTGCAGAGCAGTTCAACCCGTCCTTCCAGAATTTGTTCTGGTAGGTCAATCCATAAATTGTTGAAATGGCGTTGAACATCTTTATCTTTCACATAGATATCTTTTATAATGGTATATTATTGTCCCACGCCATCTCTGAAGGTGGTTATTTGTTGTCTTGGCTCTGTATCTCTTCTGCATCTGAAGAAGGCTTTGAAAAATAAAGCTGGCACTCTTTTCTCCAACCAGCACTATGCCAGGCACAGTCTGAACAAACGCTAAGATCTAACATTGAGCAATTTACAGTCTAAAGAGAGGTAATTTTCCTCCAGTGAAGTGCCAGTCAGGCTTGACCCAGGTCCAAACTTGTGTACAGCAGGGATGTAAATGTGGGTAATTGCCATATCCATGCATTGGCTCGTGTTTCTCTGTCCAACTGCGGCATTCTCAGGCTGATCCTTCTCTGCGACTTTGGGATGAGGGCTTTATATCATCAATTATTAAAACCTCAAAAATTAGCTGTAGTAAAATGTGATAGCACAGTCATAGTAAAATTACCTGAATATGGAACACATCCTATAAATTTGTAAGTTTACTATAGAAAGAATAAAAACGTCTTTACAAGTGTGACTGACCAATATAGACTAGCTGTGTTTATATATATAAACAAACTTCTGGTACGCAAATGCTGCATTTTTCATTAGCGTAAATAAAATTCTTCAAAAACATTAAGAAAAATAATCATTCATAATAAGTCATGTTTTCATCTACTGTAACTTTCATCTACTGAAACAATGTAACAATATACAGAAATAAGCATTATTAAATACTGTGCTCAGACTTGTGAGTATTTACATTGTTACTTGTTTACATTGTTACTTGTTACTTGATGTAACGTTTTATATCGCCAGTGTAATTTTATATTGCCGTCTGAAACTATTCGCTGTATACCAGTTATCACAAATGCCTGACCTCCAATAAAACAATGCACACATGTGGTTATTTATAGGTATTTTAGCATATTGCATGCTGATGACTCTATGATTGTTAGTCAGGGGTAAAAGCAGGTTTTGTAATCATTGCACATGATTCATTCAGAAAGCTCAATTAAAGGTTTGAACAAAGGTGATGAGAGTCAGCCTATTGTGCGCCAAGACCAAGCACAACCTGTGGTTATTTCCTTGTCTCATCAACAGCTCTCTTTTCCATTCACCTGTGGAGCTCCATATCAGGGACCTAGTGCAAATGAGGTACTGGAAACTTTCAACCTTGAGAACTTACAGTCTATACAGCAACCACAACCCATAAATCGCAGTACTATGATTGAGCAAGAGGTGTCAACAGCAGGAGTCTGGGACGACTGCATCGCTGCTTATGTTGGAAATGGAAACCTGTAGACATGGGGGGTAAGATTATGAGAGACAAAACCTAGCAGGGGTTTCCCGCAGTATGGACAGCTGTCTCAGGTGCTGATTGGAGTTTGACTGAATTAAAGTGGGTGATCATAAAAGGCTCTATTGAGTAGGATTTGAAATGGACAGGCTTTGGTTATCTGAAGAACATTCACTATGCCAGATGGAAATTCAGATAATTATGGCTTTCTTTGTAGTATAAAATAATTTTTGGATTATATATAAATAAGTAGGTAGATGTTTTATATCGATCCCGGAGGCATTATTCAACAACTTCAAATGTAAATATTAATCACTTTAATGAACATGAACATTTGCTTATTAATGAAATGGGCCTACAGTTTCTCATCATCAGCCTAGTTCCTGGGGCCTGTAATCTTATACTGAAGCGTGTCAACAAAAATAAGCGTAAACAGCAAAATCCACAGTGTTAATTTAACACTCTGAGTGTGGACTCATAGGAACACTAAAGCAGTGCTGAAGTAACACTGAAGCAGAGTTAAAGTTAATGAGATAATTAGGTGATTAATTAAGTGATGATTGACCATTATTGAAGACACCAGATGCTAACAAGCAGAATCACCAACGGAGAAAATCCAAATTTGTAAGTCACCATTATAGTGGTCAGTGTTTGCATTAGTTGGGATCTTGACCCTTACATTTCTAACATTAGTTTTTGTTTGGCTGTTGTAACTGTATTATAACAGCCAGACAAACCAGAAGAAAGGTGATCATGTGGTGTTGAACATGTTTTGAAATAATCATCATGTAGAGACCTGAATAACTGAGTTAGTTTTTTTTTTATTGTTATTGATTACATCAACACTGTGAACAATATAAGATCTGTCATTTTTGGCATAGTCAGACAGAAGTTTTTAAAACTTACTTTGATCAAAAACTTTAAAAAAAAAAATCTTTAATTTAGACACACAGACATCAAGAATCAGCGTGAGAATCACAACAATTGTGATCATCAAAAAAGCATGTTGTAGCCAATCAAAACACCATAGCTCATCCATGGCTCCCATCATGCATTGCAGCATGAATAAATTATGAGCTGAATTGTCTTTGTAATTTCTTTTATTCTTACTATTTTCTTATTTTTTTGCTGTTTTATGTGACTTTTTAGTAGCTTGTTTTGTGATGTTCAGAGTTGATCTTTTTATATGAATATGCTGTTTGTCACCATTGTTGAGATTCATACGCTGGTTTTTGATGTCTGTGTGTGCCTAAAGCACAGACTCTTAAAAAGTTTTTTTTTTTTTTTTTAGCAGAACAGCTTGTAATAAATCCTTCCAAAATTTATAGAAAATACAAGATATGTTGCTGTGGAATCACAAGGCTGCTATAATCAATAAAGAAAATATAACACCGAGATTAGATTCTAAATGAGTTTAGTGATTCAGGTCGAATAATGATTATGTTAAAACATAAACACCTGATGACTTTTGCTCTTGGCTTGTCTGGCTGTTATAACTCAGTTACAGCAGCCAAACAAAATCTAATATAAAAAATGTAAGGGTCAAGATCCCAACTAATACAAACACTGACCACTATAATGGTGACATAAAAAATATATATATTTTCTCCTTTAGTGATTCTGTTCGTTAACATCAGGTGTCTTCAATAATGGTCAATCATCACATAATTAATCAGCTAATTATCTCATTAGCTTCAACACTGCTTCAGTGTTACTTCAACACTGCTTCAGTGTTTATATGAGTCTACACTGGGATTGTTAAATTAGCACTGGGGATTTTGCTGTGTACACTGCAAAAAAGCATTTCACAATCAATAGTTTGTCTTATTTTCCAAAATATCTAATGTTCTGTTATATTAATGTTATGTAATAATGTGAAAATGTGTAATGTAATGATATGTTCTTAAACCAAGATAACAATTTTAAGAAGCAACGTTAATATAATAAGATATTGGTAGAACATATTATGAATTGTGGAGTGTGAATTGTGGACTGTGTACTGATTAAGATTTTTTTTTTTTTTTTTTGCAGTTTTGCCCCTATTTCAGAAATAAGTATTTTTATTTTAAAACAAACTATCTGCAAACTATATGCAAACTCATCTAGAAATTACGCAATTAATAAAAACATCACATGCCTGATCCACAAAGATAATTGCTAATTACTGGGAAGTGGGATGTGCAGGGCTCAGTACGTGAAGCAGCTGTGATGCACTATGAGCACTGCAGGCGTATTAAAGCAGAGTCCATCTCCTCTAGTTCCCCCGCTCTCCACATCGCCTGACTGTTGATCACAGCTCATGCCTGTTTAAAGCTCTCCCTCCACGACTATGGAGTCATCACAGTACAGTGGAGACACGTATGTGCTACATTTATACAATAGGCAAAATAAATGGAAACCCATTTGAGACCCCATTATGGCCCTTGTGGGGCTGGTTATTCTCCAGAGAGCTGTTTGTGATGTAATGGCTCTGAATGGAGACAGCTGTGCATTCACAGTAGCTCTGCAGCCTGTGGATGCTGCCACAATCGATTCAAATCTCTGCTCTTTTCTAGAATGATGCCTGGAGCCACTCACATTTCGCACACAATTCTTTCTTTTTCTTTTTTCCCCCACACACAATAGGTGAACAATGGGGTTGGAGGAATGACCCGTGGTCTTACAATATATGCTTACTTGAAAATACTTATCTCACACAAATTGTATGTACATACTGTATATAAATTTTATATACATACTGTATATGTGTGTGTGTGTGTGTGTGTGCGTTTCTTTTTGCTGGCTTAATGTGAGAAATGACATGTGTTACCATATGTAGTATTGACTAACATCTAGCTACAGACTGATAGCATATGAAATAAGTTGTTACTGGAAGTGCAAAACCCAAATGTGTAGCCTCTGTTTTTGCACACAAGCAAAGTGTCTTCACACCTTTATGATGTCCACATCTGTCTCTTCTGTTGTACTCTTTTTTTGAAAGGTGGGAATGCAAGCATTCATCCATAAGTGATGTCTGTGATGCAATTTTAATCCTCCAAATACACATTCCTCTTTCAATTGCTTCTGTCAGTTTTGATTTTATGAATCATTCACAGTTAATGTTGTTAGCCAAGCTGTGGTATCAGGCAGTGGCCACCCTCCTTCACAACCCATACAACATTAGATTAGTCTTTTACAAACACAACATGAGATTGCTGTAAAAATGTGGCCTGCAAACCACTACCAGTAAACACAAGAGCGGTGGTCGCTGTCCGTGGTGCTGAACATGATCAAAGCTCTGACTCACACACAGAGATGAGTTGTGTACTGTTCAGAATTGAATTCATAATGCATTTATTTTCAATTCATACTTCTGCTCATAAAGCTGATGTAAGTCTAGCTTTTAAGAATACATTTCATTTTTCAGTATGAATTACTCACCTAATAACAATGAATATATGGAGCCAGATCAGCCTCAAAAATAATACATTTACAAAACAAAATTCATAAATGCACAGCACAATTTACATTTACAAAATCCGATTCGTAAATTCAAAACACAATTCATAAATACACAAGTAAAAGCATAAATATTTCCCCAAATGCTCACACAAATGCATCTTACCTAAATATAAGTGTTAAATGTCCAGATATTTCATTTAATAACAACAATTATGTAATGTGTTCTGTTGTTGTTATTAGTAGTAGTAGGCTATCAGATTCGCAATAACTTTTGATCAGGCATTAAAAACAGCTATCACCACCGAAGGGAGATTTCGAACACACACAAGCGAAGAGATTTAGCACGGAGGATGAAAACCACACTCAACGAGTGAGTAAAGTCGTTTTTTTTATCTGATGGCATTTTCTTATGATTAAAGGTTGTTTTAGTTAATTAAGTGTGCAGTGTTACAAAGTTGTTAGTCCACGCCAGCTTTCTTATATTATAACTGGTGTTTGTAGGAACACTTTAGTAATCACAGGATGAATGGGCGATAAACAATCAGTAAAACAACGATTTTGATGCTAAACTATTGCATAATTTTAAATACGATTTGTAGTCAGTGGGTTCTAAAGTTACCATTGCGACCAGCTATAATCATAAGAAAATGCCATCAGAAAAAAAACGACTTTACTCACTCGTTGAGTGTGGTTTTCATCCTCCGTGCTGAAATCTCTTCGCTTGTGTGTGTTCGAAATCTCCGAACACAGCAGCGTTGAGCTTCTTGAGTCTGTTCAGTAAAGAGTGTTTTGATTGGTGGATTAAAAGCTCACCGCGATTGGCTGAACGGAACATCCTCCAAAAAAAATATATTTATGATTCTTAACCTGCCAGGAAGGTCTCAAAAATACCGCACACAAATTCAAAGCAGTCCACGCATGTGTGATGATTTGCAAATGCAGATTCAACGATCCATAAATACATGTAACATCATTCATAAATGTGTGATGGAAATTAATTCAAGAAATTTATATATACATATTTGTGTAAACATTTTAAATTTATTCAGGTAAGATGCTTTTTGTGTGAGCATTTGGGGAAATATTTATGCTTTTACTTGTGTATTTATGAATTGTGCTATGAATTTACGAATCGGATTTTGTAAATGTAAATTGTGCTGTGCATTTATGAATTTTGTTTTGTAAATGTATTATTTTTGAGGCCGATCTGGCTCCATAGAATAAACATGTTTCCATATACATATTGGGGTGTGCAGCAGAGCCAATATATGTGTCTGTATGTGTAGCAATTTCAAAATTATGTGTTTCTGTACCTGTATTCAGATAAAACCAACACTGAACTGACTTGAGCTGAATAATGACACTATTATCTTGCTACAGCTGCTTTATAGAAAAATTTGTATTTGCCTAATTTTTGGAATTTGCATCACTAATTCTGTATGAACACTGTGAAACAATCTCTACTGTATAACGCACAACAAAAACGAAGGTAAAAAACAAGTGGACAGGGCTTAATCTGGAAGCTCATCAAATTACATGATAAGTGTTTTAAATGTAATTCTGTTCCCTTCATTCCTCTCAGGTTTCTTTTAGCAAATATGCCTTGTATAGCTCATAAAATTACTCTATATTATTATACTGTAATTATAACAGTTCTTTAAATATCTTATTAAATAATCACTGAAACTGTAAAAGGGGAAAAAAACATAATTTTCCAGAATGCTCCACAATGTAGTCATGATATTATCTGATATAAGCAATACATGACTATTTTAATGTCTTTGTTTATTTTTTAGAAATGTATCTGAAATCATTTTTGGACATTTTTGATTATATGACAAAGTCTTTGTTGAATGCTATGCTAATTGTGTTGATATTACTTGCATAGTTTATTAAAAATTAACTCAGTGAAAGTTAAGGTTACACTTTATTTCGATAGTCCACTTTAGACATTCTACTAACTATAAGTAACTTTGTAACTACGTCAACTACATGTCAACTACTTCTCATTAATTTGCATCTACATGTCTACTAACTCTCAGAGTAGACTGTTAGGGTAGGTTTAGGGTTAGTAGAATGTTGACAAAGAAAGTGTTAGAAGATATTAAGCAGACAGTCTACTAATACTCTACTAACTGCTAGTTGACATGTAGTTGCAAAGTTACTACTGTTAATAGAATGTCTAAAGTGGACTATCGAAATAAAGTGTTACCAAAGTTAATGATGTAATTTATGTTGCCTGACTCTTGACATTCTTACCAAACGAATTAAATTAATTTCTGCTACGTCATTCTAATTCAAATTTCAGTTTCAGTTTCAATTTCTGTTCAACATTCTGCAGAGCCAATTCAATTTAAATTCACACAGAGAGGGAACTATTTTTGAATTTTGAATTTTCCACAAGCCTGATACATTTACACATACACAGAATCATGATTACTGTATGGATTCTGTTAGAATCATTTTCATCTTTTCTTAACAGCATCAGTTCTATCATATCAGCAAATTGATTCTTATGCAGTTGTTTTTGCTAACTCTATCATACAGAGAGTTTTTTATCAACACCCCTTGGCTCTGCCGTGTTCTTTCTCTCTTTCATGCTTTCTCTCTCTTTCTGCAGCTGTCATTTTCCCAGTTAAAAGGATTGTGTGTTCGTATAGTTAAAATGCTTTGAGCCGCACCGTAAGCATTAGCAGTGTGGATATAAAATGTGTTTTGATGATAAAGTGATGTGTTTGTGAGTGTACAGCGCTTGTGGTGTTGCAGATAGTTGTCTTGAAGCCAACATAAAAGAACCCTTCAAGTGATGTTTACATTGCTCCTGTCTATACTATTGTTTTCAGAGAGGACACATAAAACTTTTTTTCACCTCTTTAGGGCTTTAAAATATGGCAGCATTTTGCTCCTCATTTATCAGCATAGATCAGCAAACTTCTTTACAAGTTGTTTTTTTTTCTGATAATGCTATTGAAATGTGATGCTAATGGTAAAGCATTTGAAAAAATTGAACCAATTGCGATGGTTAAACCTGTAATTTGCTTTGCAAATGTACTTTGTAAACATTAAAGTCAACACTGGTGTGAAGCATGAACAGCTCAAAGAGAAACCATATGCCTCTCTGCCAGCTACTCCAGATCATTGATCAGCATCCAAGGTGGTTTTAGAAACATTTTAATAGTTTCTTTGATGTTTGTTTCTTTATGATTTGAGTAAGTCTTTTCACCTACTTTGTTGATTAGATGCATTCAGACATAACGGAATTGGGCAAGCTTGTGAGCTGGAACATAACAACGATCTTAAACTACAGTTTTAACTGGCATAGCAGTGTTGTTTTGTTGTTATTCTTTCTATACACAGTTGTTTTGTTCAGGTTTAAGGTGCCTACAGGATACTTTCCCATGGTTTAATAATAGAATTTGTTTGCATTTGGATTTTATCAAAAGTTTTTTTTTTTCCCCCAATTTCTTAATTTGTTTAAAGGGACAGGCACTTATACAGCACACTACTCCATACATTGGTATCATCAAACCTGGACAGATTTACTGCATAAGACTATAGTACACATTTCCCCTCATGAAAACCTACACAAAAATGAACAACACGTGTCACACGCTGTCAGAAATCACAGTCATTTAGAGTGAATGAATGCAAATTGAGGGCTGAGAGAATTTTCAGCTGGGAGTCAAATCGAATCGGTAGGCTATGGGTTTGCTCTGAGACTCCTGAGATTGATTTTTATTTAACACCAGTGCTTTAAGCGGTCCTTAGAGCCACAGGAAGAGGGGCCCTCACTGCCACAAGTGAAACACACTAATGGCACACTATCTTCAGAGTCAGAAATCATCCATTCAGCTGTTCTCTCACTTTTCTGGAAAAAGACAGAACTAAGTTTTTTGTTTGTTCCCAAGAAGACCTAATGAGCCATCTGGAGAAAATGAGCCTTGTTTACAAATTTCATTACAAATATTGTGACTTCTACAAGAAAAAAAAAATCTGATTATCATGTTCTGTGTGAGTGCAGTGAAATCGTATAAATGCATGGAACAGCAGTGATGGGAGATTAAACCTTGTCTTTAACTGCCATGTTTTTTTTTTTCTTCTTTTTTTCCCAGCTAAGTAAACCCAAACAGATTAGATCACATATCTGAGATATATGCAGTATTCAGAAAGACATTTACAAAGAGCTGAATAGACTGCTGACTCATTTTTTACACCATCAACAGACAAAAAAAAATCCTGATTGTGTGAAGGAAGGAGAGGAGAGGAGAGGAGAGGAGAGGAGAGGAGATACATTAGGAGCAGAAGAATCATGAGGATAGAAGAAAGGAAAGGAAAGGAAAGGAAAGGAAAAGAAAAGTGTAAGGAAGGGGGAGTAGAAGAGAAGACTGGCATTGGGGAGAATAGGAGAGACATGAGGAGAGATGGGAGGCATGAGAAGGGGGAATTGAGTAGAAAATGAGAGGAGAAACATGAGGGGAGGAGACAGAAGTGATATGAGGATAAGAGAGAAGATAAAATAAGAGAGTTATCATATAGAACTGTCATGTGAAAATGCTGTGTTGGTCTGTACCAGTGCTAAGGGTCTGTGAAACAGTAGTAAAACAGGTTTGCAGCAGACTTGCAGCGTCAGTCTCATTAAGGCAGCCCACATCCTTTCCTCCTGTGAAGAAAATGAATTTCTCATTACCAGACTGCTGAAGGTGAATTATGAAAAAGGTTTGGGAGCATGAGGACCATTTAAATGGTTGGGCAGTGAGTAATAATGTGCTTCAGATGCTTTTTAATCAATTAGTGAATACCTGACAATGCCTGCAGGTGTTTTATGGAATTTGGTCCCAAATTCATTTTAGAATCAAAGTTTGACAGACCAAAGACATTCCAATTAATAAGTGATAATTATGAATAAATGAGTTCAAGTAATTTAAATCAATCAAGGTTATACTGAGAAGTCTATCGGTTTGCAAGCCAAAAATATGCCAAGGTTGTGTTATGTAGAGTTTTGGCTAAATTTTGCATGAGCAAAACAAGAAAGATAATTGAGATGAGATTAGGTTGAAGACACACACGCTTTTTGTTGTTGTTGTAAATGGGTTCTCATTTTCAAGGGACGGGTCACTGTGTCCTCATCTGGACTCTCTGTGGCTGCGTTCATTTCCTCTCCGGTGCTATTGCTCATGTTACATGAGCACAATGAGTAAACAAGACTACACACAGAAAACAGGCTCAAATCTCTTGGGATGAGCCTCTAAAAACAGGACATTCATTGATGTTTTGAGCGTAGGAGGTGACAGATTGAAATGATGATGAGTTAGATGTGTTTTCAGTTTAGACAATTTTACACAATTCGTTTTGGTAAAATCCACATTCAAACCTTTTTCCATTAAAAGGTTGTTTTGAAGATTGGTGGGGGTAAATTAATGGAGTGGAAGTAATCTTTTTTTTTCAGATTTTTCTAAATGAAAAAGATATGCTAATTGACTGTTGTTTGACTAATATGTTGACACAGGAAAAGTGTACTTTGCTTTTGAAAGAATTGTTTGAGAGATGTTTGGATTAAATTTTTAGATGTTTGAACTAATTTTAGTAAGAGGTTCTTTATCAAATTTTAAAGAATGAGTACACTTGTTTTAATAAAGAATGTTTACTTGTTTTAATAAAAATTATGATTGGCAGTTAGCAGACTTAAATTGGTAACAAAGCAAAATCAAAATCTTTTCAACTACCCTCTTTCAGCCTGTTTAAATACCCCCTGGGGTACACATACCACTAATTAGGAAGAACATTTTTTAAAGGAAAGTCCTTTTGTTTTTGTTTTTCTTTTGTTTTTCTTGAGAACAAATAGCTTGTTTCCACTGAGCGGTACAGTTCGGTTCATTACAGTACGGTATGCAATTATGTCTGTTTCCATTGTCAGAAGCTGTGAATGGTACCAAAATAGGGAACCGTACCGTACCTCTTTTTTGGTACCCTTCCATTGGGGTACCTAGCACAGTAGTTCGATAAAGGGTGGAGTTAGACTCAAGGCAGAACGTTAATTAGTTGACAGAGAATCGTCACTTGCACGCAGGCCTGTAGCCATCTATGAGGTCACCAAGGTCCGAACCTCTGTAAATTTTTCATGTCCAAAAAATAAAATTTGTTCTCTGAATGACTAATTTGCTGTTTAAAAATGTAAAAAAAATGTTTAGTGTCCGTGGTATGAAAATGACCGTTGCCAGACGCTGCCGGAGTGAACGAGTCTTGAGAGAGTTGTGAGTGAGGGCGCGGGCTCTGGTGTTGCCAGATCCAGCTATTATAAGCGTTTTGGACTTGTCTTTTCCACTTAATTTGACAGTTTAGAAAGTTAAAGTTATAAAGTTGGAAGTTGCAGATTAGGGTCAGTGATATCTTTATCTTATCTTGTTTGCAAAAGATTTGAAATAATTTTGGTTTATTTTTCATTTATTTTCCGGTTTTTATTTGTTTTTATAGCAATATCTGGCAACACTGCATCGTCGGCACTTAAACTGACAGTAATCAAAAAAGCCCATGGACAGATTATTACTGACAAGATAGCACATTCGGTAAGGGAAACTCCTCAAAAATATAACGATATTATCTGTCAGAAACGTTATCAACTGTCAAAAACAGTAGCATTTAACACTAGTACACAGATCTGTAGAACAAGTAGGTTACAGAATGAAATGTAATAGCCTACGCAAACACTAGCCATGAAGAAGTCTATGCTATGTCATTCAGTATAGTAGTTAAATCTTCACAAATCATGCTAAAAACATTCATAAGAGCACTAGACATATACATATATATATATATATAGCAAGATATTTTTTTGAAAACTATAACAGTAATATGAATTGTTGCATGATTAATGAACAACTGATAAAATTATCCACCCCTAAACTATAATAAAATGTTTTTTTTTTTATTTGATGCAATATGGTATAATTTAACAGTGTTCATCCCTCCAAAACAGAGAAAACATCTATCACAAACATACATCTCTGTCTCTTTTAAAGTTTTAGTGTATATAATGAGATGTACACTATTTGTAGGGGTTATTATAGTATGATTCTTAACCCCACCCCAGAACTCACTAATTTTCAAAGGGAAATGAAGCATCTCCTTCACTCGTTCCGCCATTGTTGGGCTTGTTTACATCACAGTGCGTAAACACAAAAAAATAACAGTGTATTTTATATTTTTATATTTTCACACACATACACACAATGTCGCGCTTTCTTTTTTGTGCGAGAATGACATTGATCGCTACTTTCCAGCATACACCACGCCTATCAAGTAAGGGTACTGTTGGTGGTGGAAATGGAATCCGGATCAGTGTGTACTGTCCCAAATCGTACCGTACTGTACTGACCCGTACCGCTCGGTGGAAACGAGCTATAAGTTCATAAGTGAAGTTCATACTTACAGCTACTGTACAAGCTCGGAAGTTCTACTTATGATGTATTGTGCATACAAGTGATTTTTTAGACAGTTTCTATAGTTCGTTCTTTAATTATTTTCTTTATTTTTTCCTGACTAACATGCACAGCATTTTCATGGTACTGCAAGAAAAGCAAAAGATGCATTTTAGGTGTGGAATTGATGCTTTCTCTATGCATTTAGCATTCTTTATCATTATTGACTCATAAAATGATGTGATGAAATGTAGTGGAAACTGGTCGTACAGTCGTCAGCTATTAAACCAACTAAATGAGTTGGAGTATTTTGGAGAAGTTTTACAGCTATGCTCCATCAACAGTACTCAAAATGCATACACGCTGAATTGTACAATTAACGTTCAAAAACTTTTGATTGATAACAAGTAGCTTTTATGATGATTGAAGCACTCCCAAAGTCAGATTTGAAGAAAATCCATTGTTCCCACTCATAATTACAAGTTCATGTTGGCACACTAGTGTTCTAGTGCTCTCAACTCATAAATATGATCATTCCTAGATGACTTGAAAGCAACATTGTTTGCTGAAGCCACAATATTTGTCAGTGGAACATTATACATATTATGAATCTCTCTCACCATCACTGTGGGCTTTCAGCCCCATCCGAAACATGGAGCAGATCTCTCAGCTCAGATGACATCCTTATCACCAACCTGCTGCAAGAAATTTGATTCTATCGCTGCCTGAAAGGCATCTCTTGCTTTCTCCTGGGTTCTCTCACTTTCCTTGCACTCTATCGCTCGCTCTCACACTCTTCTCGCTCTCTGGCTTCTTCCCGCTGTCGTTTGCAGCTCCCTCTCTTGCGTGTTCTCTCCTCCTCGTGACTCGAAGGCAGCTCACTCCTCTGCAGAGGCAGCCAGCCCTCCTGATTTGCTCAGTGCTGTGGAGCGATTTGCATAGGGCTGGCCCACATCTGAGCAGCTCCCGCCTCCTCTTCCACATCCATCCCATCGTCTCCGCTTAGTTTCACCTGAGTCGAGCCTCCCCCATCCATCCCCCCCTCGCTCCTTTCTCTCTCCTCTCTGCCAGCTTCTGTCTCTATCCTCTCTGCTGGAGAGTCTCTGTTCTGCCTCTGTTTCTTGCTCAGTGAGTGTTGAAAGGGGGGCTCAGATCTCAGTCAAGACTTTTGCTTCATTAGCCGTGTGAGCAGACGCAGCGTTGGAGAGAGTCAGTGAGCGCCTCTTTGCCTCAGTTGGGGAGAAGAAGGGCAGCACCAATCGGAGTGTGGTCACGAGACAGATGCTCCAAAGCAGTGGCGCAGGTTGCCGGTCGCCACCCATTGACTCCCTGCCTCGCTCTTTCTCCTCAAGAGGTGAGCTGGGTCAACCGGGGATACATGGCGCTCTGATTCTGCATCTCAGAGGAGCAGCTGATAAATAACATCTGCTGGAACTGAGGAATAACTATATTTGTGAACTCTCTCAGGACTCCCGTTTCTTCGCCAGCGGAAAAAGAGTCTTGTCCTAGGATTTTGCTTTGGATTTCCTTCAAAGAGAGTGCTTGCATTCCCTACCATGGGATCTTAACGGACATCAGGTCCTGCTCACCTGTTTCTCTTTCCATTCCGCCTGCTGAAAGCTGTCTACTCTTGCAGCGAGGAGGGGGCGATAACCATGTGCACCCACTTTGAGACCCGATACTCCCTGTGGCTTGCCCGCATGCTACCCCTGGCCATAGGATGCATGTTTGGCACCGCATGGGGCTCAAACCCTGATAACACCGTCGTCCTCTCATCCTCCACATTCTCACATTCTGAGACCCAGCACCACCATCACCCTGCAGGAGCCCGGCATCACCCACCTCCCGTTGCCATCTACCGCTCCCCCACCCCCCTGCGAGGTGGCCATGGTGAGTTTCTCCCTTCATCCACCTGCTTTGAGGTGTTTCAGATATATGACAGAGATCTCAGAAACAGATATATGACAGAGGTCTCATAGCCCTGAACAATTAACTTTACTGGCTGATCAGTTTACTTGGGAGAGAACTTCAAGATTTTTATATTTGCATATTGTGTGTGAGTGTGAATGTGTTGGGGTGCCAGTGTGTCCAGGTTTTTGTATGTGCATGAATTTATAATTGAAGTGCAAATGACGCTGGTTATTAAGCTTGACTCCATTTACGTAGTTCAGAGTTTACCCCCTCTCCTATCGGCAGTGCTACAGCAGATGGGGGTGACAGGAGGAGAGAGTGTGTGCATCACTAATCTGATTCTGTCAGGTCGTCACCACTCACACACACTCACACATTCCAGACCTAATGAGATGCTGCCCCTCTGTCCCTGTCCTTCTTCCTCCATCTGTGTGTGTGTGGATTCTGACTTCCTTCACCCAAATGGATACAACATTATCTCTGCATAATTTTATGTGTTTTGGGGAAGTGTTTCCAACTCGCCTTGATCTGGGTGTCTTGTGGAAGTTTTTTTTTGTTTTTTAATCATTCCTTATTTGTTTTAGAACTTTTTTAACATGTCCTTTCACATTTTGACTTAACGAGCCACCCCTCATACATTACGATGCCCTGGTGGCCACACTTCTTCAAAATCATCAGAGCACTCTGTGACACTCTGTAAGAAATCCTTGTAGATGTATCTTATGTCAGGATGCAACTGGATATCCGGTCATGTCCAGACATGGTTTGAGTGTAATTAGGGAAGCACACATGGCATATCATTGGGTTAACATTGCAAACTGAAATAATAATACTACTAATAATAAATTACTTAATTAATTAATTAAACTTTGCACTGTTTTTCATTTGTCATGAGTCATTTGCTTCACATTTGTACTTACAAGTAACTCTGCATATTAATCAGGGATACAGTAAATTAAACATAAAGATTAAATTATAAAATATATGAAAATGAGAAATTCTAAATTAATTTGAAAAAGTATATAAAATACAAAATAACTGATATGCAAAACTATAAACCTTGGTCTGAGCGAGGAAAGTCTTTGTGTATGTGTGTTTAAAGAATGGGGGCTTAGACTGCTCAGCTGTGTTAGAGTTAACTGGATTTCAGTGAAGCAACAGTGATTGGGATTGAGAAAAGGAAACGGCTCTTTCTCTCTTTCTCTTTCACTTCCCTGTTTGAAGACCTCCTCTGTCCTCTGGGATGGGATGCTGAGCTCTGCCAGGGATGAAAATGAAAAAGACACTGTCAGGAGACAGACCCACTACACATAAACACACACACACACACACACACACACACAAAGAAAGAGAGAGTCACTGGTCGTACTGGTACTTTATGGTAAAATGCATAATTTTAAGTAAATTGCAATAGATTGTCTTAATTTTCTCTGGCATAATGTTAGCCATTATTTTTATAAGCGAGTCCAGCTGGTATAATCCATTCTTTTTTCACATTTGTCAATTTCTTACTTTTTTACTTTCAGGAATATTATCCATAATACCTTGTAATTATGTGTCTTTGTATGACCAAAAACATATGCTATAAACATTAGAAGCAATCTGCTGCTGTGGACAGCAGTGTTTTGAACCAGTTAAATGTAACAGACTCCATGATTTGGATTTCTCATTGGGAGACAGAGCATACACACACGCACGCACACACACACACACACACACACACACACACACATACATTTCATTTCGATGTCCTCTATTTTGGCCTTAGACAGCAAATCAATGGCCGCCTTTGTTTTTGCTGCTTAATTATAGAGGTTATTTTAGTTTTTTTTGCT
>NW_015636562.1:1158365-1160818 GCF_001515625.1 Sinocyclocheilus rhinocerous
AGCCAGTTAAAACAGACCCCATGATTTGTATTTCTCTTTGGGAGAGAGAGCACACACACACACGCACACACACACACACACACACACACACACACACATTTCATTTCGATGTCCTCTATTTTGGCCTTAGACAGCAAATCAATGGCCGCCTTTGTTTTTGCTGCTTAATTATAGAGGTTATTTTAGGGTTGTTTTGCTGTCGTCCTTGCTCTCTGATTCAGTCTTTATATCAGCAAAGACAGACCTGAACACAGCTGCCCATCTGCATGATGAGAATGCAGTTAATGAAGAAACACAAGTCAAACAAGGGCTGCCATTTCCTGTCTGCCCCCCCCCCTCTCTGCCTATCATTCAGAACACTACTATTTGGTAATTCTTGTTTTTGCATCTTGGAAAACAACAATCAGATAGTGGTTTGGCAGTCACTCAGTTCCCTGGACATCAGAGTCATCGCTAACTAATTGCCATTACAATCCTATGTAATTATGCTCATGGAGCTGAAAAGAGAATAGTCAAAAACGTCTCATAATTATCTGAAAAGTTATGTTTATTCATTAGAACACACCCCTGCTGATCACTGCCCCATCCATGATGCAAATTCTGTCCTGGATGTTCAAAAATCCCTTGCACCCTGCAGAAATACGTCCCGCTTCTTACACTATCCATGCAGCTGATCAAATGCCTTCACATCGGGCGCTTTTATGGAGAACTATTTAAAGCTCAACAAAGAAACAGAGAACTTGATCAGACTAGGGAGCTTTCAAAACTTTCTTCTTCTTCAGCTGTGATCTTGTCAGGAGCTCATGAGCTTTATTCAAGCTAACACTCTACATTTTCATTGCATCAGTTCGGATAGCAAATTTGTTACACTGCCTAGATCTTGCTGAGTATTGTGACATCAAAAACATCGCACACCAAAATGTGTACTTTATATAGTATTGCATGACATGCCTTACATGACATGACATGCCTGATTTATAGGCAGTATTGCATGACATGCCTATAAATCACTCACCAAGTGCATCTGAAAGAAATGAGCGAAAAGATATCATGTTTGTTTTTAGTAGCACCTACGGGACTTTATGTTATCATTTAAACCTTGCCCATGCCTGGGTAAGACCATGGATTGCTGCAGGATGTGACTTATTGTCCCCTGAGGTTATCAGAGGTTTAAAGTGAAAGAAAACTTCAAGACCAGCAAAAAAGCAATTCAGATTGCAGTGTGTAATTTACACAAATCCATCTACTTCAAGAGACTCAAGATGACTGCTTGCGCCTTCATGAATGGAGGTGTGTGTGTAGTCTCACATTGCCAGACTTCTGAACATCGGTCTGTTCCAAAGAGTCTGTTCCACATCTTGTCTGCAAATTATTCTGGCCAAGAACCACCCACTTACACAGGAAGATCTGAATGACATATACAACAAGGTTGTAAAGACAACACAACAAAAATGAGTAGAAAGTGGTTTGTTGACACATTTTCTGTTGAGCCAGTTAAACAATCACACATTTTACAGCCATGGATTTGCATTTATTGGCACAATTATGCAGTAATTGAAGAAAATGTTTGATCAGGGTATTGGTACTAGAAACTGGGCAATGTTTCTGTTGACAAAATCTGCAACATTTGCTTTGAGGAATTGGCAGGAGGAAGGTGGACATCAGTTATTGTTGAATTCAAATTTGTCTGAAAGCTGTTTGATATATACAGTATGTACTGTATTTACTGAGAAACATGACCCACAAAAAAAACATTTTGACCAAGACAAGTACGCTATCATTCACCATACAACTTAGCAGACGTTTTTATGCAAACATTATTTGAATAACCCATATGGGAAAAGTATGCTAGCCTCTTATTTAACAATCACAAACCAAAATAAGTGGAAATTGATTTCTAGTGCAGGTTTAAAGGTACGCTAATAGTTGAGAAGCTGCTTGGATTTTGGCCTATAGACCAGTAGTTTCAGTCTGCTGTTTTAAAGATTTGATGCCACAAACCTTGGCAGATTTAGTGAGAAGTGCTTCCTTTGAACCTTGTTAATGACTTATAAAATCCAGTGCATCTGGGCTTCCGCAAATTGTGTAGAAACCAGCCAGTTAGATTGGAACTGATAATTTAAGACATTGCATGCCATTTTTCCATGCATCTGGCGATCTGTGAACAGTCTGTGGGAATGTGTTCTGGAGACTGAGGGTAAGGAGGGTAATAAACTCGAAGTGTGAACTGACCTATTCAATATAATCACAGTGATGTACCGCATTTAGTTGATGGTGTTTCTGTTGGTGCTAATTTGGTTTCTAGGTCTTTCAGTGCAACCAATGCATTACTTTGTCTTTTGTTACTGTTCATGACAACTTGTGATATTTTGTTACTAACTGGCTGCTTTTTTTTTTTTTTTTTTTTTTTTTTGTTGTTTTAGTTTTTTTTTGTTGTATAAATATATATACAT
>NW_015636562.1:1161055-1182305 GCF_001515625.1 Sinocyclocheilus rhinocerous
TTTTTTTTTTTTTTTTTGCTTTGTTATGATGTTTGAGTTATTGAAGACACCATAACTGCATTAATGATTGTAACTCTTTATTATGAACTAAATCAATACAGTGGTTAAGTGCAACACCTTTAAAATCAGAGTGTGAAGTTTCGCGTCTGGGCTTGTTTTTCTCTGCTCAGGTGGCTGCTATCTATAGAGTAAAAGATTGATTTAGTTCCGTGATGGCTGCCAATGGAAAAACAATATGGTTGTCAGTGTGTAGCTAATTAGCTAGGGTACGCTAGGTGAGTGTGGCATTGTGACCATTCTCTGCTCATTAGCTGCCCTGATCGTTAGAAAAAAAACAGCTCCTCATCAGATTTTTTTTTAACGTTTTTTTTTTTAAAGCTGTGTTTAAGGTTTACTACTCTGGCTGATTAAATTTGCATGCCTTTATTGTGTTTTCTTGTTCAACATTAGGATGTAGTAGGTGTTTTTGTTGAGAAGCCGGGTTCACATGTGACTTCATTATTGATGTCTCTTTATCATGTTCCTCAGGAAGTATTTCATACCATCCTACTGTTGGTAATTCTCTCATCTCTACTTGAGGCCTAGCCGAAATGGCTAAATAGGGTTGCTAAAATGTAGTGTGAAGATATTGAGGTGGGATTTGGTGGGGTCCCACAGGAGACATAAAACGGCTATCTAAGAGGGATGCAAAGCTGCTGTAAAAATAATAATAATCATGTTGCAACCTCAGAAAATAACAGTTTCTAAACCAGTAAGCCACTTTTTGGTTTTACCAGTGTTGTCTTTTGAGGTTTGTAGCCAGGTTTGTGCAAATGCATCATGTCTGTTTGACTTGAAGTTATGTCTTGAATCATGCTATTGTCTACTTTGCATAAACAAGTGCTGAATAAAACATAAACATAATTTCAACTCCTATATAGAGTTTAATCAGCCAAAATCTGATTATATGGAGGAGGACTTTAATTTTATAAGAGTTTGTTTAATCCTGATTACTAGACAATATGGAATTTGATTAAATGGCTGCATGTGGAGAACCTGCAAGGGTGGATCATAACAAGGTTTAGGATGCTTTCAACACAAGTGATATGGTTAAATCAAACCATTCCCAGTCTTTGTGAAATGAAACCTTCTGAGTCCTGCCAGGTACTGTCAGAGTTGCAGTAACTGCCCCAATTAATACATGTCATAGAAGCATTCCTTGTAATTATAGATTGTCATTGTGATAGTGGTCTAAATTTAGAGCCAGTGGTGGGGTGAACTAGCTGGACTCAGGGAATTGTGCCCAGTGTGCATTATTTGCCTTTCACAAGTGTTCAAGGAAGAACAGCAAAGAAGGTTAAAGGCCATAGATGAAGATCCCTATTGAGACTGCTCCTCTCTTGACCTTTGCCTATCCCCTTTACCTTTAGCTCTACGACAGAGGCTAAATGATGTTCTCTAATTATTCCTCTGCACTCCACTTGTGTCATCGAGCTTTCTCCTGAAATCCTGACCTTATCCATTGCAGACTGGATTTTCTTCCCTGGATGTCTTCTGTTCAGAAACACTGAAATGTAGCTAATGGTTAGTGTTGTACCAAACAAACAACAGAAAAAGAAGAACCCAAAACGAAAGTTAGTTTCATGGGTTGTTAGACAGTTGAATTATTTATTCCACTGAGGTAGAATGAAATATGAAAATTTGTACTAAAACTACAACCTGAACAACCAAGGCTTTTGCAACCTTCAAAAAACACTTTCACCCACACCATCAATCCTGATAATGCGCAAGCTCTCCCAGTCTTTCACTTTCTTCTTTGCTCTTGCTTGTACTTTCTTAGCAGTTTTGGAACTTTGTGTTGCAGAATGTCTCATGTTGAAGATGAATCACTTTAGCTGTATTCATTTGTAAGTCAGTTTGAACAAAAGCATCTGCTATATGAATACATGTGAACGTATAAAGTAGCAGATCTCACTAGCTAGCTGGTTTCGAAGATTTGATGCTAACAATGTTTGTGCTTTGCAATGTCTTGTTCTCTTTTATGGGTCTCCTCTGTCCATCCACCTTTCTTCTGATCTGTGGAAGAAAATATCTGTCATGATGATTAATTCTGAGGCGTTCTTTGAGAAGAATGTGATAGCAATAGCATGACAGTCATGCCAGGGAAGCTGGAGGTTCAGGTCATTGTGGAGGTCAGTTTGGGTAGGCTCTGTCTCCTCAATGAGCTCAGCCCAGTGAAGAGGAAACGATTCCAGAGATGGTTCTGGGGTAGGATGTGAGTCATATACTCAAACCGCTGTCTTGTCCGTTTAGCACTGTGAGCTGGATAATATTATTGGTGACTGACCTCCTCACTAACCACCCCCCATCCTTGTCATCTATGTCTTCATCTTTCTTTCTTCTTCTCTTCCTATCATACAATAGTAATGGCGCACTTCTGTTTTTCTATTGTAGCTGCAAATCACCTGGTAACCTCTTTTGAGCTGACACATACAAACATTTCACACAAATGTCTGAATATCCATTAAACAAAGCCGCACTGGCTCACATTACGTTAGTGTACAGCAGGGTTGAATAAAAATTCTGAATTTCAATTTGTGAGTGTGAATTTAAATTGAATTGGCTACGCACATTGAAGGATGTTGAACTGGAATTTGAATTGAAATTACCAGAATAGAACAATTTACTGAATTGCTTTTGCACGCACATGTTCTGCATGCATCCGATTTGTGCTTCAAGCCATAAAGACAGAAATTCAAAAATTCAACAGTCACACAGCAGAGAGGTTTCAGTGTTTCAGCTTGCACTTTTTAACAAAACGCATGTAATGACATCATTAATGTTGATTAATTATGCCCATTAATTCCCTGACATTTAGGATGCATTTATTTATTGTTGCTTGTTTGGCTTCATTTAGAGTGCTAAATTAGAGAATTGACATTTTTCTATAATTTTCAATGAAATTAGTTCATTTATTTAATGTAAGATAGAAATTATTAATATTTCTATAGGTGACATTTCATTTTGCTATTTAAAATATCAATATTATCAATAACAACTGAATAATATTCTGTATGTTAATATTAGTTTATACATTAGGTAACATGAAATACTAATGCACAGTACGTTTGTACAACATAATTTTTAAATATGCATTGTTCATTGTTAGTTATGTTGATTGATCACTTTAATTAACGATAACATATATAGCATTTAATGCTTGCCTTCACCATCACTAATGTTCGTTACAAAGAATCAGTCTGATTTTTGCATGAGATTTGACTGTTCTGGTTAAATAAAAATGCACATTCACTCTCTGACAGTAGTAGCGCTTATAGAAAAGCAAAACTTTATGTTTCTGATTTTGTTATAAGCTATAGTGATTATTAAACAGCACCAAATGCAAGAGTACAGTGACAAGAGAGTCGATTACGGATTCTTCCTCTGCTATTCACTGTTAGTTATCAAAATAGTCTGTTTGTGTGTGCCACCAAGTAATAGTTTTATGTAACAACGGTGGCTCTGGGCATGTGACCAAAAACACACTTGTAAGAACAATTTAACATATTTCTTTGCAGTGTGATGGAAAAGGGATTAGAGCACCCATCTGTAATTGCATTAACAGGCAATCATTCAAATTAAATTATTTATCGTACCGATTTCCATACTGAACATTTGTCTTAGTGTAAGTAGGCCTTTAATGTTAAATATTTACTAATATATGTGTAGAAATAAATATTTACTCAGATTATTGTATGCAGGGTCTGATAAAGTTATCACAGTACCTTTTGCTCCATTTGATGTGATGCTCTTGTATGTTTCAATTGCCCAATGATTACTCCGCCCCTAAATAAATGCTGTCAAAGGACTGTTTCTTGTGCAGTGCAAACCTGTCATTAGTGGCTAGTGAATTTGAAAAGCTTCATACAGGTTCATTACAAGGCATATATGTGCAATTGATTGTGTCTTAAAGGCATGAACGCTGAGTAATCAGGCCTCAGACTGTGAAGGAATTAGTGTTAGGACATTCAGAAGACATGGCGTCACTCCCTGCAATTTCCATATCACCAAACTCAGTGTAGGAGGGATGATGGCTCTGTGCACCCACACAAATCCATAATGATATTTAAATCCAATATTTTGCACACACTTGCATAAACACAATCGGGATCCTTACTGGAACAGAAGATGCTTTGGCGTATGACAGCCTTTCGAGTTTAAGAGATGCTCTTGTCTTGCATCTCTTGCGCATCGGTGCGTAGCAGAGTGTCTCTGAGTTCTTCAGAACTCTAACAGCTGTAAAGGGACACAAAAGAGTCTTTTCTTGACTGCTGAGCAAAAGATATTGCAAATTCTCTGAAAATGAATGGTGAGACTTATAAGTAAAAAAATTTAAATGCCAATGTTAGACTACAGAGCTCTCGGAGGAGAATGAAGCATTCAAGGCCTGATCGATGGGCTGGATCAATGACGAGAAGCAAGATCATAGATTATTCAGAGGCTTATCGATCTGCCAGTGGTGAGGAGATCGCATTCAGACTCACATGAACACAGGTGCACTCACACATACTCTTGTGTAATGGCAGCAATAGCACAGCAGCAGATACAAATATGTGCAAAGTTTTGTAAAAAAGCAGACCTGTTGTAACTGCTGCCATGAATGTAGCATAGAGTAAGATGTTCTGGAAAGGTATATTGGCTATTTTCCTGGTTTCGGTAATGAATGATCTTAAATATTGTGCTTTGACTCCAAAGTGACTTTTCCAGTTGTTAATTATTTACTGGATAAGAAATATGATTTATTTACTTACTTACTTATTTATTTATTTGTTTATTTATTAACTCAAAATTTATACTAAGGGTGTGCGATAATATCGTAATTGTTGTTTAGCGATATGCGAGCTGACATTATTGAGTCTGTCACTCAAAAACCACATCTTGAGAGTCCAAAACAAAGAAAAACATATATATAAGATGATATGATATGATATGATATGATATAGTTAAGTAATATCACACAAGTACCTGTGCTGTTTTCCTAAATATTAGCACGAGCATGATCGTTCAACAAACAAGAAGTTAATATTGAGTGTGCTTTTTTTTCTGTTTCTGGCAAAGAAAATAGTTCCAAATACAGCTGAAGCTTTATTATATCAACACTGCAGTGTTTCATTCCTGAATGATTCTGTTTTTGAATTAATCATTTGAGTCAATGATTCAATGATCAGTTCATAAAATAGTCACTTGCTTCGTTTCTAAATGAATCAGCCGTTCTAAACATATCGTTTGAATGAATGATTCAATGAATCACTGGTTAGCATAGCTATAAAAATGTATGTATTCATTATAAAAAGGCCCATTAGTTTTACAATTTTAATTCACATGACTTTTCCAGTTTTACAAATAGGATGTTTTATAATCGATATGTGCATTATGCCTTGCAGACTAATATATCTGCCAATATCCCACTAGAGAACTGGGCTGAAAGAATCCTTTGTCACACTCTGAACATTACTGAGAAGCATGACATACAGTACACTGCAATGGCCATTATGATCACAACAACTCCTACAATGCTTGTGAACCTAAAATATACCCTTATTTCTAAGGGTAAGGAGAGGTTTATTTGTCACTTACCAGCATTACGTGTTACTTGAAAAACGGAATCTGATGCATCAAGTTACACCGTGTGTGTGTGTGTGTGTGCGTGTGTGCTTGTGTGTGTGTGTGTGTGTGTGTGTGTGTGTGTGTGTCGTGTGTGTGTGTGTGTGTGTGCGCGCGCGCATGTGTGTGTGTGTGTGTGTTCATCTTCTGCAGTGATGAAAGGGATTTGGATGGGTTGTCTGTGAGTAAATGTGATGCAGTCTGCTTCTGTTTGTCCCTCTCTAACAGCCAACGGCCACTGTCTCTCACAACAGAAAGCTCTCTGTACGTCTTTATGGCTTCAAGCACAAATCGGATGCATGCAGAACATTTGCGTGCAAATATGCACATGCAGACGCTCATGTATTGTATGTGCGCACTCCTATACTCAAACCCACAAGCACACACACACACAGCTAATAGGAAGAGTGATGCATTGCCCTTGACAGATCATTCCACGCTGTACCAGAATAGATCCAAACATCTCTGAGCATCTATTGCAATGTTTTCCCAACACGTGCTTTGAATATCATATCGAAAAGCACTCTGTCTCTCTCACACGACTGAGAAGAGGATTTGTATTGGAGGAGTGCCTCTTTATGCTCGTTGAATCCACATTTGATTCTGAAATCATTCTGCCATGCTAATAGCCACTCAATACAGGGAGGGTGTATTCTGACTTGGTTGTATTTCAGTGAAAACCTCCTCAGCTCAATGCTGTCAAGCTTTCTATTACATGCGGTGTGTAAAAATTATTGTGCAATGAACAGAAACCTGAAAGCATTGACACCAAAGTTGTAGTAGTAGATTAAAACTCGGCAGCTAATTTGCTAATGCCACAGGTCAGCCATTGTGGATCATACCGTTGTTGTAAAAGACTGTGGTTGTATGTGATTTCCAGATGGCCTGTCATGCTGATGCTATGCATTTCATTGAAATGCAGCGGGCGAGAGAATGTGAGGGGAAGGGACAGCAAAAGGGGAGAGTTCGTTCGGAACACATGGACCTATCAGAGCTCGGCGGCTGGCTCACGCAAACCCTGCTAGCAAAACGGGATGGGGGGAGGGGGCATTGCATTGTGCCTAAACACCGATTATGATCTCATCTTTGATGTGATGATTTTCAGCGGGGCAGAAGGCGAACAGGACTGCCTGTCACCCACCACACAACTCACAGAAAGCCCGCGAAACCTCCTGTGTATTCTCTTCTGAGTCTTTATGAACTCAAGGTTTTGGGTGAAGTCGAGGGTTAGATACAGACTTATCTACTTATCTACTCAATTATTTACCTGATAGTGGGGAGACACCTTGATCCAGCAGTGGTTCATTTAAAAATTTCAGCTGCAAAATGTCTGGTAGTGAGGGACTATGTTCACAGTTTCCTCTTATATATGTGGTTGTAGTAGACTTATACTGAGGTGGTTGTAGTGGTTAAAGTTCAGGGTTGGTAACTGGAAGGTTGTGGGTTTTTTTCTTCAAATGAACAAGCAAACACTTATCTCCAGGTAGCTTCAGGAGGGTTGTGCCTGCAATAAGTTCATGGCACCTTTCTATGACAAGATCACATGAAAGTCAGACAAACGTGTTCTACCCTGGTCGTCACAGTAGATTGATAAGAATTATTAAAGAATGCATAAAAAGACATTCAGGGTTCTGGGCTCAACAATAAACATTTGTTTTGCTGGTCTGGTTTGGGAGTCAGTCCTTTTTATTTTTATTTTTTCCATGCCAACATGTTCACTGACCCCACTACTTAAACTGGTTTTACATACATTTAGAAATGTATGTTTATATGCACCAGACATAAACTATTCGATTAAAATGTAATTTTTTTGTATTTTGTCATGTTCTTTGTGTCATGTCAGGTAAACTCTGATGAGGGAAAGAGTATCCAAACACAAATGTTGATTAAATTATAGCAAAAGTACAGAAAATTTGAAAAAAAGCAACAACAAAAAAAAGAGAAAACTGAACTAAGCTCAACTGACATAACAACCAAAGGGCTAACAAGACTAACTAGGAACAAAACAAAACAAAACTAGGTGCAAAACACAAGGGGAAACAGGAACGGGAACTAGAAACAAACTAAAAGTTCACAAACAAAACAAGAGCACTAGGAGCAGATACATAATCATGGCACTTTGCAGCAACAATATAATCATATTATAACTATATTCTAATAAAATATAATAATAAAATGTTTTATAAAATTAAAACCGAAGCAACAAGAAATTAAACAGCTGCAACATAGCTGCAACTTCTTGACAGCTATGTTTATGAAAATGTTTTGGAAAGCAACACTGTATCTCATGCATCAAAGGTAATAACAACTTCACATATATAGAGCAAAAGCCTGACGGGCCAAATGCCATTTAATTCAATTGTTCCAGAACTCTATTGCATTGACCAAGGAGGAACACTAAGTTACTTTAGTGTTTACAGGCACAAAACGAATTCATTTCCAGTCAACTTATTAACACTGCACAATTTAGTCAGCTAATTAACACTGAAGCACAATATGAATCCAACACCACTGTAATCCTCTCTCAGTCTCACTTCTTCATTGTGGAAAAATTAGTGGCGTGGCCATAGAATTCATCCATTAACTTACGAATTACATGATTACTCTCCATTATCCTACCACAACATTATTTTTCTCACCAAACTAGTGGTTCCATTCAAAATGATTGTTCCCTCTGTGCCTTGGAGGAAGCATGTACATGCTAATGGCAAAAAATGCCCATTATGAACCTTCTGTTTTTGGTGAGTGCTGTTAATGGAGTTTGTGCACGTGTAACAGTGAAACATGTTTCCATTTTCATAGATAAGGTCAGAAAGCCAATTAGTATTTAAATAGAAATCAGTGTTACTTAGGTAATAAGACTTTTTTGCATTATATACATATATGTATGTATATGTATAAGCATTCTAAGTGTTCCGTATTCTGCTCTGAAGCGCTTGTTAAATTGATTTTTCTCTATATGTCCTTGTGGAAAGCTGTGCCTCTTGTCTCTCTTCTTCACTTTCTCATTCACTTGCTTTTGGGTTCTGGAGAGCAGGGACACACAGAGGACATAAAACAATGTCCTCTTCTTAGTTATCCAGCTCCACACCCCATAGGAAGGATCTTTCACCGCTCAAGACGCCACACTGTCTCCCCCAATGACACCGTCGCTCTCTCGCAATGCTGTCTGCCAACCCAGAAACTTAAGCCTTCAAGATTCAGACAGGCCAGAGCAGCCCACAGGTTAATATGTCCTCACTGTCATTTCCTCGTAAAGCAATCATTTTAAATTCTGAAGGGACATTATAGCTTCCAGTACCGAATGTATGGAGTGTGCATGACAACTCAAGAACCTTAACGTGATGTAGCAGGACATGTTCCTGGATCAATGTCTATGCTTATAAACCAAATTTAGAGTTGGGAACTATTAAGGTTTGGCCATTTTTTCAGTACAAATAAGCAGAGTTGATCCAGAAACATAGACCAAAGACCATTGCATATACTGTTTGAAGTTAACTACTGTATGAACAGTGTGGTTTAGAATGTGTTAGAGAGTGCTGTAGAAGCGAGGTAGTGATCTGTCTTCATTCTGTAGACAGCAGCAGGGAGTCGCAGCATGTGATTGGAACTAATGAGTTCTAATGTTTACGGTATTCCTTAATCAGAGGGTTATTGGATGGTGCTTTGGTGTGCAAGAGAGGTAACCAGTCAAGCGAGAATTTTCACACATGCTCTCACTCTTGGAGTGATTTATCTTTCGTCCATTTGTTTCGGTATTTGTGTCCACTTTCCTTCCTTCCTTCCTCATTTCTGAAGTTGCTAAAATTTTATATATTTTACTCAAAATGTACTTTCTCCCAATTCACTGAAAAAATTTATTGAAAATCATTAACTGTTGGCTAGATAATGGTAGCTATATGAACTGTCACAGCTGCGATTTCTGTTAATCAGCCATGTGGGCATAGTTATCATCTGGTAATATTAATGGTTTCAAAAAGCCATCTGATATGATGGTCTGTCATTAGTTCCTTTTCTTTCGCTGTCTGCAGTACATATACCCTTGTTCTCTACCCAACAGTTACTCCCTAGTGACACTAGTGAGCCTACAGGACGTTGTAGGACATTAGAGGAGAATACTAAGTACTGACTGCTAAAGGCTGTGTGCTTATACTGACATGCTCTTTGGGGAATGGCCTCTTAAAGGTGACCACGCCAATGAGGGAATAGGCCCAAGGACACATATGGCACATTGGACCCTTGTCCAGCAGGTCCAATATAACTGTTGCCAGGCCTGAAGGGCACCAGAGAGAGAGAGAGAGAGAGAGAGAGAGACAGAAAAAGAGAGGCCCTTCATCATGAACTGCTCTTGATCTCATCTTAACAAGAACTAGGCAATATATGAAAATATGTACCATTTTCTTTATCCATCTCATCGACTTTTTTGCAGCCTTCACTGTCAAAATCAGCACATTTTGAATTATTTCCACACTCAATAATTTCACTTGCAGTCTGTATGTCAGTCACTGTTGTTGGCTTGTGTTGTCTCTTTTGCTGTCTTCTCACCTCTCAGCTTTTTATAAATTCTTCATTTTTTTCTGAAATGTTGGAATCCAGTAGTATTCAAATCGGCAAAACATTTTGTCATTGAACCATGAGCATCATCAGTCATGTTTTTAAATCATGTTTTGGAGTAGCTTTTGAGCTCTGTAACTTAAAAGCATGTATATGCTTATGCTAATTAAGGAACTTTCTATACTTTCTATAATTCAATTTACATTTAAATATGCTTTGGCCAAATTCACACAGTTAAACGTTGTTAATTGTAACTAGAGTATTTACTCTAAAATTAACAGGATCATACTGATTTCTGTAATTTGTTTAAACTGGACCTTTTTTTTTAACTAACTTATATTATTTCCATATTTTAAAACTGTGCTTATAATATAATACAATAATACAAATATACTGCATGGTAGGAATAACCCTTTTACATATTTTTTTAAACAGGCTGTTTTAGCCAAACTTGAGTGTCTGGCTGCCTGTCCATGAGAGGAGAGTCATACTGGGGACAATTTGCATTGGTAATGGTAATTAAATGTGCTGTTTGAATCCATACACAAAGTCTTTGACTCCAGGATCTCAGGTGTGTGCTTCCATAACGGCTTGTATAGCTACAGGCAGACCTCAAGTCACTTTATATCACTCAGTCAGTATGGCACAACAGACTTGGAAGTTGAAAGTTTGTGTGTGTGTGTACCTGGTATTCCATATTTTATGGGGACCAAATTTCCCCACAAGGATTTTTTTTTTTGCTCCCTATGAGGAAATGAGCTTATAAATCTTTTTTTTTTTTTTTTTTTGCAAATGTAAAAATGCAAAAAGTTTTGTGTGAGGGGTAGGTTTAGGGGTAGGGTTAGGGTAAGGGGGTAGAAAATAAATTTTGTACAGTAAAAAATCATTATGTCTGTGGAATGTCCCCATATTGATATGAATATCTGTGTGTGTGTGTGTGTGTGCGCGTTTTTGTGACAAATTAGGAAATACATTTGTATAATGACAAAGGTATGACATAGGTATTACAAGGAGAAGGTGACTTTTCAGGACATTACCCCATGTCCCCACTTTTCAAAACGCTTATAAATCACACAGAATGGAGTGTATTGAAAATCTGAAATAGCACAAAGTTTCCTGTGAGGGGTAGGTTTAGGGGTAGGGTTGGTGTAGGGCAATAGAATATACGGTCTGTACAGTATAAAAACCATTACACCTATTCAGTCTACGAGTGTTAGTTCATTTAATGGATTTTCTACTCGTGGGTTGGAAAGTGTTGTCAAATGTCTTTCATCAGATAGAATTAACTTCTTCAAATGGAGGTAAATTGCACCCTAAGGAGGTTTGAGACGATGTATGAGACAGACAGATAGACAGAAAGAGAGAGAGAGCGAGAGAGATACAGTACTTGTCCAAATTTAGAAGCATTATGATTTTTAAATGTTTTTCATGAAGTTTCTTACCAAGGCAGCATTTATTTGATCAAAAATATAATAAAAAAGTTAAATTGTGAAATATGACTTCAATTTACAATAACCATTTTCTATTTAAATATATATTTTAAAATGTAATGTATTCCTGTGATACAAAGCTGAATTTTCAACATCATTACTCCAGTTTTTAGTGTCACATGATCCTTCAGAATCATTCTAGTATGCTGATTTGCTGCTCAATTGTTATTGGTGCTCAGTTATTAATAATGGCTCTTAATATCAGTCATTAAAAACTGTTTGTGATGCTTAATATTTTGTGGAAACTTTTTCAAGAATCTTTGACGAATATAAGTTCAAAAGAAAAGCATTCGTATGAAATAGAATCTTTTGTAACGTTAAAATATTTTTTTTTACTGTCACTTTTGATCAATTTAATGCATATTTGCTAAATAAAAGCATGTATTTCTATTAAAAACAAACACACACACACTCCAAAAGTTTGAATGGTTGTATATCATGGCTTCTGCTCTTTAAAACATTAATAATAAGAAGAAATGTTTCTTGACCAGCAAATCACCGTATTACAATCAGGATCATGTAACAATGAAGACTATGATGCTGTGAAGAGTAATGTGATGCTTAGATTTTAAATTGTAATACTATTTCACGATATTAGTGTTTTTACTGTATTTTTGAGCACATAAATGCAGCATTGATGAGTATAAGATATTCACGCTCAATCTAAACACATACGTATTATGATTCCCTGACTATGGCTACAGCATCCCAAACAGTTTGGAAAATGAATGATTGAATGCTTTTGCTGGATATTTTCATAATGTTTTGACTAAAACTTCCTCTCGGCATGTTTTGGGCAATTTGGTACAATTTTTAATAAGTGAGCAAAACTTAAAAGCGTGGACCCAATTGCACCCTAACCCTCCCTCAAGAGTGTACTCCAAGACAGCTTTTTAGCAAACTGCCATGCTTTCTGTCCTCCAGTACACGGTTGAATGACACATTCCTAAATAAAGCCTAATTTGTATACACAGTTTGAGCCTGTCCTCTTGAGTGCACTGCCACTCAGAGCTCCATTCAGAATCCAGATTCCTGATTAAAGCACTGTAGTCCAGATATACTAGCAGTAATGCTAACCCCCAGCCTCATCCTGTCAATCAAGCGGCCAACCCTGTAAACTTAATTATTTATTGATTTTTTTTTCTTCAAGAAGCCAAAATTATCCTTTTATACCATGCCATCAATAGAAACATGTTTGATGCTGTCCAGAGTGTTTTAGAGCCATCACTTAAAGAAAGAGGAAGAAGAGGTTTTTGTTAGGTTTCGGGCTGTTTTCTTGTTGTGCCTGAGGAGACTAAATGCAATGTCAAATCTAATGTAGCGTAACGTATTTTGTAGGTAAGAATGGAGTTTGACAAGCACAAAGTAGGACTGAATTTAAGTAGGAGCTCTGTCTATTCTATTGTAGCCTATCACATGGCTCTAGTAATTGTTTTTATTATCAAAGTCTTGTCAGTTTGCCACCTGTAAAATTCACAGTTGATTTCATTTGCACCTACAGAACCCATCCCTTCCTGGCAGTGGCAGCATCTTTCGGCAAAATGGTTCTTTGATTTCTCAAAAGCTAAATATGTTTTTTTAGCCTTAATATGAGCAAAAGCAGTTAGTCTTGATAGCCCTTCTTCAGGAGACGTAGGTCAATTGCTTTGTATTACCAAAGTGATGTTTTAGAGCTGCAACAGTTTAATTAAAACCAGAGGCCGCTTGTGAAGGTTTGTCGATGCATATAAAAGGCAAGATAAAGCTGTTTAGTTCAAGGAAAGTATATGGTGTCTGTGCTGTCCTTATTTTATAATATGATTGAAACACATTGGTTTGAAAACAGCGCAACTACTAAAAATGTTACTTTTAGTTAGTTTCACCCCCAAACTGCTGTGCACATCTGCAGTAGTTCTCAGCTGCAGATGTAATCATCTAAAGCTAGCGCTGTTTCCTTTGTTCTTTTCTGAAGGCTGCGTAAATAATCATTAAGAAGTGTTTATTATCTGCTGTTTAAACTCTTCAGATTACACGCATTGAAAAACAACTGGGTTGATCAAGGTGATGTAGGGTATAGCAGAAAACAATATGATCTTTGATTTGTTGCCATGTTTTGTGCAGTTGTTTACTCATTTCAAACTCAAAAAACGGACTGTCCTTATAGCTTTTGCAAGCAACACTTTTGACACACCCCTCAAAAAACTCTAAATAATTTCTGCATTTTCTGTGCATTTGACTTCCATAATTTAACGTATTATTATGTACAGCACACTCATCAAACAGCTAATGTTGTTTAATTGTGCTTTATAAATAAAGTGACACTGAGTAAATTGGGAAATTCTAAAAAAAAAAGTATAAAAAACAAAGAGCTGGAAATCCAGAGTTATTACATTCATAATAAATGACTGCTAAAAGAAATAATTTTTTTATAACTGAATAACTGAATTTCAAATGTATTCTAAAGGATAATATTTTCAAGGTACCATGCTCTAAAAAAACATGAAAATACCATAGTATATATTCTTGTAGTGTTTATATTTTGAGGCAAAAAACACTCTTGACTTGAAATCCTTAACTCAAAATCGTGCAAGAGACACAATTCAGTACTAACACCTATTATCATCCTCTCCTATAGATTTGTTCAGGCATTAGTAAAGTGATCCATCTTCCTGTCAGAGGCTGTTAGTCTCTTTAGCTGAAGACTGTCATGAAATCAGCCCTTCTGCTTCACTCTTCCACAGATTTGACTTGTGAGAACACACCGTGATGTTGACATGCTTTGGCATGACCATTTTGAAATGCAAATTTGAATTTCCCTCAAAGGTATACTTTGTTGTCCTGTCACTCGAAGTTGTTTGTCTAAAGTGTAAACATTCATTTACTTGTTTAGTTAAAGTTTATTAATAAACAGCTCTAACAGTTACAGTGGTGTTCTTTTAAAATGATGCTGATGTGAAATTGTGTATTGAGTTGTTGTTGTTGTTGTTTTAATCGCTTTATTGGTGTTTAGAGAAACTGTGATGGTAAAAAGTGTTACATTTCACCTAGCTGATAAAAAAAATGTATTTCCCAATAGACTCTTCTAGAATAATAAATTATTTATTCATACTAATGTGGCCATTTCAGCCTGTCTCTTCATTGTAGCCCATGACTGACTGATGTATAAAGATTAACTGTTGAGACTTTAAACTCAATAATGGCAAATCCCATTTGGCCTGTCATATTTTTCAGACTTGGTGTGAAGTAAAGGAAATATTCCCAAACGGCTTGGGGAAACATTTGACTGCAAAATGAGTTTGTGCTTCTGAATAAATGTGTTATATTTCTCACTGGTCAGGTGTTATAGGTACACCTTTCCTTTTCACTCTTTGAACAGCTCATTGTCGTGTGTGTGCTATAGGCAATAATGTGTGCTGGCTGATTTGGAAGGATTGTGGTACTTTGCATGACAGGCGTTTGCTTGTGGCGTCTCTCTCCTTGTGTTTCGCTAACTCATAATGCCAGTTCTTCCGCACGCCTTTCATGCAGCTCCTGAAAGCCTCTGTTCTCTCCCTGAAATTTCTCATCAATTCAGGCTAAGCACATCTTCAAAGAAAGGGTAGAGGAGAGAGAGAAAGAGAGAGGGAAAATGAATGGATGTGAATGAGCAAACAAACAGCATGGCATCTATCCAAAATGTAGAATGAAGAAAACGTCTGGCTTCAGAATAAACATGCAACATCCAAACTTGCATGCCCACATATTTTAAGACATCACTGTTTCGCTGTTTTGTTAGAAACAGATAGAGCACTGCAAGACAAGTTAACAATGCTATCAGGACCCAGCAGACTGGCAAAGGTAGGATTTCCTATAGACGTCAAAAACAAATAATCCCAAAGTTTTTCTATAGAAAATTGTCAAACATAAGCAACATGGCTGGTCCACCAAAAATTGAAATCCAGTCATTATTCACTCATTCACCTGTCTTGTCAAACCTGTATGATTTCTTCCTTGAACCAAAAAAAAAAAAAGATTTAAGATTTAATTTTTAATTACATTTTTCTTTTCCATTTAATGACAGCATAGATTCAAAAGGACCATAAAATCACCTTTAAAATAGCCCATATGGCTTTCCCACTAAGTCACATGAAGCTGTTTGTGTGAGTAACAGATGAAAATATAAGTTATTGTCCATTAAAAATCTTCCCCTCTACCATGGCTCTTTTTGCACTTATGAGCACTTGTCAAATTGAGAATGGTCACTACAGTGTCAGCAGTGACAAACTTTTGATTTAAACATTTGAATTTACACATACTGTACATAAATTAATTGAATTTGAGACTAAGATTGCTTTTATTGTATAGAAGACACTTGTGCCAACATTCTGCTAAACCAATAAATAAACTCCCAAAGGGTTTGAAACAATGTAAGTAAAGGATCTGAGTAAAGTAAACGTGTGAGGGAATTATAATAGAATTTGCATTTTTACTAAGCATTTAACCAGCAATAATTCCTTGGTCAGACAGCTTCTTCAGAACGACTGTAATGGATTTGTTTGTGAACATCAGCACCAAACAGCTTGAACCAGCATGGAAAGGGTCTAGCAGGCTTGTTTCTCTTTTTAGACTCTTCTGCAAATTGCCTCTTGTTTCTGAATATCTTTCCCTTCCTCACTTATGTCATGGCTGTCAAGCTCTTAATCAATCTATCAGCTGCTTTTAGGAATTCTGTTCATTATATCTGTCCAGCAGAGACCTCCCATCGATTCTTCTCCACCTCTCATCTGTTTTGCAGATGGGGAGCAGGTCAGCCTCTCAGAAGAGCCTTTGTGAGACTCGTTAAGCATTTCTCTCTTGTTTATAAGGATTGAAAACAGATAGCAGGCAGACCTTTGCAGGCCAGTTCATTGGCTTTCGAATGAGATGAATCACCTGTCCTCCCAGTGGCATCTCACTTCTCTCTTTTTGTTTACACCTCAGAGTATCCCAGGAGAGAGTCGAGACGGCCAATGACATCTCAAGGAGGAGATACTGGGATCATGTTGGATAGCTGTAGCTTATGGTGAAAAGTCTGTTTGCAGATACGATCATTTACAATTAGTGTATTAGCATGACAACAGTGTTGCTAATCAGGTAGTAACAGTGTTACTACCGACACCACTAATTTAAGTGGTGCCACACACTGCCACACACTTTCCAGTAGTTTGGCAGTAGCTCGGCTAAAACAGTGTAACTTTTCAAGCTATAACTGTGTGCTAGCAATCATGTAAAGAGCTAACTATTTTATGTCACATTGTTTTAGGGTGATCGTCTTGCCGAAAAGGAGGAAACTTTGCAGGTTTCAGTGAAACTTTTCTTTAGTACCTTTTAATGAATCTAAATACTTCTTCAAAAGAGTAGCTGGGCTGTAGCTTCTCTGATATTAGATTCCTCCAGTGCATTACAGTGTACTTTGTAGTAACTTGAATACATTATCAAATTAGCCAAAAATACAAAATTTTTTAATAAGCTGAGTACCCTAGTGAAAAAATAAATATACTAAAATGTATTTGAAGTACATTTATTTCATGTTAAGTATACTACAAATACATTTACATATGTATGAACTTAATAAAAAATACCCGCAATTGTACTTTTAGTATACTAAACTGGTATGTTTAAAGTTTGCTAAATTGGAACAACTAATTTTGTACTTAATGCACTTTAATTGTGTGGAAGTAGTCCAGCTAAAGATATACTGACGTATATTTGATTGTGTTAAAGTGGAACTATTGCAAATATACTTTAGGTACACTTTAATTACCTTGCTTTTAAAGACTGATATGTAATCCTCTTTAAAATAGTGATATTAAAACACATTTTAAGCTCAATATTAAGAAATGTGCATTGTGCACAAGTGATACTCCAAATAAAGTTTTCAAAATAAAGATACTTCAAATAAAGTCTTGAGCGATTTGTCAGTAAATATGGTAATAGATTATATGCATGTATGAATTAAATATATTTTAAATATATTACTTTTTTACTAGGGTAGTATGTCTAAATTCCTAGTATTCATAAAACAAGTCTTCATATACTTATTAAACCCTCCAAGATTCTGAACTGCACATCATATGGACACTTTACTATCCCATAAGACCACGGGAGTCATGCAACTGACACTGTAGGTCACATGACACGGCAAATGTAGTATTTCTGAATTGAAAGCATATTATACACATAATTTTTTAATGGTTGAGAAGCTGGCTGCTCATCAAATGGAGTAGGCTGCCTAATCAGACAGTATATATTTTGGACTACCTAATTCCTTGCTTTCTATTTATGCCTATGTCTATTTATTAAGTAAATAAACAAACAAACATACACTGGACTATGTTTTTCAAGAAGATTCTAATCTTTCTACTTCGCCAATCTTTTGTAATTGTTTGCAAAATGTCTGAGTAAAAAAAAAATTCCAGTGTACACAGAGAATATTATAAAAACTCATTGGTCCAAAATCTCAGTTCTCTTAAGTATGCATTAAACAATACATTTTCTGCTTTGTGTGCAACTGTGCAACATCAAACCAGCAGTTCCACATTTGAAGTGGACAGACAAATAATTTGTCTTTGAAAACTTGTTTAGGACATAGATTAAGGTCAGTTTGTGTGTTCACTTGTGTATGTATGTTCATTTATGTATGTATACATGCTCATGCATGTTGGAGTGTGGGGTCCACTGTGTCCCCTGTTACATGTAAGGTGATGATTGTGTTTATTCAGGACACACACCGGCTATAAATCATTCACCGAGGGTTGAATAGAGGTAGAGGCTGTGTCCCTTGGTGTCTGTCCATGTCCTCCCGCCGCTGATCAGCGTTTGTGGAAATTCACTCACTCTCACCCTGCAACAAATTCATCATCTCCCTGAGTGCTCATGGATAAATAGAGGACGCTCAAGTGCCCCTAGGTGTGTTAAATTGCACATGTTCAGCAAGAAGGCATCAAAGCGTGTGGACAGAACAAGACTTGTGAAGATCATACAGAAAGAGCTCAAGCCACAGCTTCACAGAGAACATTAATACAGCCTGCTCTTAACCAGCGTAATATTTCTTGTTCTTGAAAGGTCTATATATATTATTTTTTTTGTTTGTTTGTTTTTTGGTTTTTTTTACTTCTTTTTAACTTCAGGTTCTCTCACCACACATTATGTTTACAATATTTAATTAGCTGTAAATATCCTGACAGCATCAATATGGCTAAGCAAAGACAAACCTAGCATGACAGATAGTGCTGACAGAGCCAAGCACTTATGTAAGAGCAAAAAGGTCATCTCTTTCCCATGAAGAAAAAATTAGGAGAAATCATTGGCCAGTCCTTGTACTTATTGTAGGGATGCGGGTCCAAGCTAGGGTTGTGACGGTGAGGAAATTTTCCCACCGGTTAATCGACGTGTGACAACACCGGTAATACCGGTATCACCGCGGGGGCGGGGCGTTCCCTCTTTTCCTCGCTTTCCGTCGCTTTTAAATAGCTTAAAAGCACCGTGCGCATTTTACTTTCACTTTTGAATTAGCGGCAGTTAGGCGTCAATTGCTTGAACTAAAAGATTTTTATTTCTATAAAAAATCTAAACGACGGTGGGGGTCGGTGACGCGGTGGGCAAGTGATGTAACCGGTGTTGCGGCTTAACACCGGTATCACCGTCAGCACCGTCTATCGCGGCAAGCCTAGTCCAAGCTAGAGGTAGGTGTCATGTCAAGATCCTTATCCCATCGAGAGTGTGTTCATTGATGGCAGATTGCCATGCCGACATCATCAGTTTGTCTGCTGGCTACATCCTGATCTCACACTCATTACAAGAATAGCTCCAAGTGATGGCCCTATAAGGCATAAGGAGTCCCTTAATCAAAAAAAGTCAGCAAAAAGGTGAATTTGAAGAATTAATGTAAAGTCTAATATACAGTGTGCTGTATATTGAATTCTGTGTTTTAAGAAATACAACAGAAGTTGTTTCAAACAGTGGCGTGCTGCATTGTTTATGATGTTGTTGCATGTTTAATTCATGTCCATCATCTTAAAAATAAAGATGCAATGGAGGAAAAAAAAATAGTAGTTGATATTGCTTCTGGTTTATTTGTCAACCTGATAATGGAAGCTCGGGTCGAGCCCATTGGATTGTGGGATATAGTGAGCTTTAGGTGTGTACTGCGCAGTTTGAAAAATGCAGTAAAGGTCATCTGGGTATTCCTTATATGCGGAAAATTCACATACTGCACATAGTATACACACTGCATACTGCTTTTCATAAATAGTGGATAATATGCCATGATGAGCACCAAGTTTCAGCTGACAAGTTTCATATGTAAACAACTTTTGTTCCACTTAGACTGGTTTCCAAATATCTGTTTTACCATAAGAATTGTATTATAGTATACACTGCATTGTATCTCTTCAAGATTACATATGCATATGGCATATGCATAATGAAGTTATTTCTTTATACCAGCCTGCTATACCAGGTTTTCTCAAACAAACACTATGTTCAGTGGTGGAAGGCATCGGAATGCCAAGCAGGCAGTAGTGTCTCTCCTGAGATGACTGAATTATGAATGAGACTTCACTTGCAGCCATCTTTGGATGGGTTATTCTTTCTAATGGTGCGTCCTTTGTCTCCAAGGGTCACCACATATTCTGATGCACCAACACACCTTTACTGTGATGTTTTAAGGTCCATGGTACCTTATGAATGTGTTTGTGATGATGTTTCTGATGGAGCTATAGAATAGCTTTGGATTTACACTTGCAATTTCTAAATATCCAAATATTCCGATATCAAAATACTTCTCTAAATCTTGTTATTCAGCTTTTAGCTATTCTTTCTTTTCTTTCTTATTTTAATGGTCAATGGTTGAGTCTTGCATAAGCATATTTCACCCCATAATCAAAAAGACAAAAATAAGAATATGTATTTTGCATAAATGTCTTTAAGATCAAGATTTTAGGTTAATATTTAAATGAAGGTATAAGTAAAAGTGTTTATAATAATTAGTCACTAGTTACCATTTCTTTTTAAACAGTTTGTGAACAGCTGTTTGCCTTGCCCTAGTTCATCTTAAATGGTCCTGTGGGATAACATATGCATTTTTAAAAGTATCAAAACACCTTTCAGACATTCATTATAGGTCATAATATCTGCATGCATGATATGGTTAATTATAAAAGAATTAGCAAAATGTTGTTTAGATGGTGTGTAACATCACACCACAGGATGTCAATTTCTCAAAAGTTTTATGCTAAAGTAATAATTGTATGCTTACTTTAATTAAAAACATATTAATACTAATTGTGTCGGAAAAGGAAGGTTTTTATTACAGCAATGAGAATGAAAATAATTAGCATTACAGTGATAGGAACTTTGGGGCAAATGTTCTTGGTTCTAAAAATGATCTTCATTTTGGATGGGGGGGGGGGTGGCGGTGGAGTGTGGTATGAGTGGTTATGAACGAATGAATGAAACGCATTTGTCCGTGTTTCACTCAGTCTCGAATCGCGCTCACCGCAAGCACTTGAGAAACAGTGTCCCTTCCGCGGCTCGGTACGCTTTCAACTTGTTTTTTTTTAGTC
>NW_015636562.1:1182678-1217072 GCF_001515625.1 Sinocyclocheilus rhinocerous
GCGGAAAGCACTTGAGAAACAGTGTCTCTTCCGCAGCTCGGTATGCTTTCCACTCTTTTTTTTTTTGTCTCGAGCAAGAGACTGTATGACTTTGACGTTACATGATTTGACTGATTTTTACGTAGAAAGGACGACAGCGCACCGCATTAAAAGAAATGATCATTCATGTTTTCATAACCGCTGGCCAAATTCAAAAACGAAACTAAAATTAAATCATCTTTGAGAGCAAGGGAGCCCCCTGGTGTTTCGGGGGCCCTACGCAGCTTGCGTATTTTGCGTATAGGGAGGATCGGCTCTGTATGCTCCCTAGCCACAGTATCCAGTTGTAGATCTTTGTCTGCTCTCCCACTGCCTGCCACTGCATTTGCATTAAGTTGACGAGGGCATTGCCTAAGGCTATTTGTGTCACCAGAAATCAGCATTTTTCAGTGAAAATAATAGATTCCCTGTTGCTTATACAGTATATCTTGAATCTGATTGGCTGAAAGGTCTTTCCAGCCATGTGATATTCTAGCAGTATTGCCATGGGAACCGTTTCACCGTTTATATCACTCCGCTTACAGATTTTGTCACAGTTAGCGTCATGGCGGAGAAACAAAACCAACTATAATTTTACAAATGCTATTGTTGTTGTGTCACAGAATGTAGTTTTAAGATTTTTTTAGTCTTGAATGTAGTTTTTTAAACTTCTTTTTTAAAGTTCTTCTGGAATATACCACTGTCTCTGATGTCTCTATAGTGGTTAAACATGAGATATAATTTGTTTTATATACTAGTATACTGAGTATATACTAGTCAAAATTTGAAGTGGATCAAAACCTTTCATCAAAGTTGTCCTAAAACCTTAAACCAAAATGCGTTCATGTCTTAGGACAACTTTGATGAACTTTTTTTGATCCACTTCAAATGTTGACTACTGTATATTTTTGCTCTCATTTATCTATTATTTGTAAATAGTTTTGGCTGAGGGCAAAATGAGTAGCAAAAGCCTTTTATATTAAAATGGACCGAAACAAGGTTATAAACAAAGATATTGGCACAGAAAATGCACGTACGCCTCTTTCAGATGTGAAATCTATGAATCGCAAATTATCTTGAACTTGTGAGCAACTGAATGGTTTCAGCTCTCTGCCTTGTAAATGACTCCTAATTAATGCATTAACATATGAAAGATCACCAGTCATCATCCAAATTCTTTAATTTAGAACAGTGAGCTGCAAGAGCAACTTACATTATCAAAAACCTGCAGTACTCGAACAAGAAAAAGTGCGTACATCTGCTCAGACCCTGACGTGACGCTAAGCACTTTTCCACGTCAAAGGCAGTTTTTACAAATATGAGCGTTGGCATGGATTTAAGTGTACACACACTCTAAGATCAAATCTGAGCGTACGCACGCTTTATAAATGGGGCCTAGTATTTTTACTTTAAACAACACCTTGGAAGACCCAACCGACAAATGCATTAACCAGCATTGTCATGGTAAATTCCCATAACCTCTAAAAGGATACTGCGACAAAGATATCGCTTTCCTCAGTGGACATTCAAACTAACTTTTTATTATGAATATGAGATTGAAAAATTAATGATGTATTAGATGCAGGTAATCACACTCCCTCAGTAGATCTCTCGCTCATGAAATTCTACATAATACAACAAGTTTTTTAACTTTGATGAAGCAACTCAGCGTTCCTGCATTACTAGTTTTAAGGTGACATTTTCTAATTAGTAACGAAGGCTTTGGCTCATCTGCTAAACTGTCAACTTGAGAATTGAACCTGTGGCAGAAGGAAATCGTTCCACACACAAGAGACACCCCATTGTTATTTACACACTTGTGCCTTTGATCTGTTGTATAAATGTAATATCACACTTGTAGCTGTGCAATTTTTTTTTTTTTTTTCCAAAACAACTCCACAATCACATGGACCCCTAAGAGGATGGTAACTGAAAACTGAAATAAAAAGAGGCAGTAGCATCTCTTCATCCATCTGTTCACCAACAACAAAGAGTGTGTCAGAGCTGTGGTAGAGGTGGAGTGAGATAGTGTATATTTGTATTTGTGTGTGTGTGTGTGTGTGTGTCTGTGTGAGAGAGAGAGAAAGAGAGAGAGAGAGAGAGGGGATTGGGGTGCACTTTGGCATGTCTAACTCTAAAGAAGTCTTTGAGCAAACCTTCATGCTGCTGCAGATTTGGTGCAGACAAGTAGGCAGCCTTCATAGAGATCTGACTCTCTTGTTCACACACTCACAAACACACACAACATCCTCTTTCTGTTGGGCTGATAGCAAATCAAGCTGTCCTTGAAATGCTCTGAGGTTCTCTCTCCTTTGATTGAACTAGTGGGGGGCTAACTGTCAATGGCTCTGTTCCAAAACCTAGTAAGCTGCCCTACTGTCTGCAGTTTTCTGTGGCAAAATATTAACAGAAATGGAATTTTATCAGTGATAAATTTGGCAGCACCACATTGTGGTATTGAATAAATGATACTAAATAATTATTCATATAATTAATAATGGATCATAGTAAATATCACATACCATATATATGTTGCTCTACGTACAGTACATATATTATTGTACATACATATATATTGTGTTAAATTTCCCCTCACTATCTGTAAAAGTGCATGAAGTAGACAGGCACCTTTTTTCAGTCTGCTTAATCAACACTTCATTTAATTGGCTGGAATTTATAGGCATCCCCTGATGAGGTCTTTATCAATGAGAAAGTTTCACTGAAAAGTAGTACCTCCTTTCCTTTCCATGATTTCTCTCATTCAGTTCTTACAACTGTCTTGTCTCCTCTTCTTTATGCTGTCCCTGCAAACGACCAGCATGCACAGGGTGCACAAAAGTTTTTCAGCCTGGTTCTCATATGAACACCTGGAGATTTGGTTTGGTGCTCACACTGCACAGTGTGACTCATTAAATATGACTATCAAAAAATAAAATAACATTAATAGTAATATTAGTATTATTGTGCTTTATTTAGTTTATTTTTTTAATTATATAATAAACAAAATAAATAAAGTGTGAAAATACTATTATATTTTAAAATAAAAGAGTAAAAATATAAATACAACTATTTTATAGTACACTTGAAAATACAATACTAATATTTACATTTTCTTTTTCTTTTTTTTATTACATTTTTATATGCATTTTCAAAATTTTCAAACCTAAAATCAGCAAGCTTTTATTTTGGCCAGTTGCCAGCAAGTAAGTCTGTGTACTGCCGCTTTTGCTGCTGCCGAGTGAAGCGCATCAGTGAATGAAATGTCAGCACCTAGCCTAGATTTATGCTTTCAGTTCGAATTAAAATCTATACAATATTACATTTAGTCGAACTAAAACGGTGATTAACAGCTGTCAGACATTTCATATGCAAATGAGTGGTCTGAACTTATTTACAGAGCGCATTTGTTTATTTTTATTTGGTTGTGCATGCGCATGTGCACCCCTGAGCATGCACCAGTCCTGCTTACAGAGACACATTCCCAAGAGAGATTGCACACAGTCAGGAGACTCCAAATGTCATTTGTCACATCACATTAAATTTCCTCAATCGTTTTATCACCCCATGTTATACAAATGATTAATCAAAATGAAAATTAATGAAATAAAGCTCAAGAGTACTGCACTGTTATTCAAATGTTCAGTCAAATATATATATATATATATATATATATATATATCCTCCAGTGTCCAGAGAACGCAAACAATGAAAAGAAATTAGCTGATGAAAAATAGGCAGTGACCAGCATCCTTTTTTTTTCCTGCTTTGTCATTAACACAAATTCATGATTTGCTCAGCATGCATTTGTCCATTAGTTTCTAAGAAATACTCACATGCAAATCATGCTTTTACACACACACACATACATTATTGCAAGAGAAAATGTTTCAGACTGCTCTGTTCAGGCAGCATTTTAAGGCAATATGAAAAATCAGAAAATGGCTATAGCGTGATTCTACGAGTGACCAGTTTGTGGTCATTAATTAATCTTATAGATATTAATTTCTTGAAGGTTGTGTATTTTATTTGGTTAATCTGGATTGTATTAGTTCTCAAGAGTTTTTTCATTAACAACTAATCAAATTTCATATGAAGCTCACCATGCTATAAGACAAAGAGTACATTTTCCCACCCAATGTCTGTCTTCTGATTGTCTGACATCCTCACAGTTTAAAGACCACAGTCTATAAACAGAAAGTATACAATTACGATTTCTGATGTGAAGATGATGCTGGCCTAGAACCAATCCTTAATGGAGTTTCCGCCAGGCTGTGGCAAAGGTGTGTTAAAATCAAACAGATTGTTCAATTAGGCTGTTGATCTGCTGAATTTCAAATACTGAATTCAGTGAAGAATTCCCTAAATTAGTTAATTGATCCCAATACATATAATTGATTAAAATTACCTTTGGGCTAATATTTTCCCTTACAATATATAAAATATTACTCTCTTCTTTTTGTTCTGTTGATAGAGTAAGGTAAAATATGTTTTGACAAACTTTTATCTGGAAACCACCTAATTTTTCACATTTTGCACTTCACTTGTACCACTGTGTTCTCTCTGTCTGATTTCAATTATGGCTTAGCTGTTGGCCACACAGTTGTAAGAACTGTGATTACAAGATTACAAAGAGTGATTACAAATAGGTCAGTCTCTGAAAGACCTAAACATATTTAATTGGAAAACTCCTCTTATGAGCCACTCTCCAGCAACACCTTGGCTCCAGTTTGAAGCATTTGTGCCCAGAGCCTGCGGAGCGGGGCAGCCATTGTCTGGATCTCGATGCTGGACAAGGAGGAAATACATCCATGCTTTGGAGAGGGAGTGCATTTGCCCTGTTGTTCTTGTACTCCTGTGTTTTTCTTGTACTTCGTGGTTCTATGTTGAACCACATGGAACATATTTTCTGCACTTCCAACATATTGCTTGGTTGAAAGCCCATGAGATACCACTTTAGAATTTAAAATCACAGCTAGCACCAATTGTGCATGTAGGTGTGTGTGTGTGTGTGTGTGTGTGTGTGTGTGTACCTGGTATTTATCACGTTATGGGGACCAAATGTCCCCACAAGTATAGCAATACCAGTAAATTTTGACCTTGTGGGGACATTTTTTTGGTCCCCACGAGGAAACAAGCTTATAAATCACACAGAATGGAGTGTATTGAAAATCTGAAATAGCACAAAGTTTCCTGTGAGGGGTAGGTTTAGGGGTAGGGTTGGTAAAGGGCAATAGAATATACGGTCTGTACAGTATAAAAACCATTACGCCTATGGAGAGTCCCCACAAAAAATGGAAACCAGTGTGAGTGTGTGTGTGTGTGTTTACAGGTGTATGCTCTTACTCTGGTTCTTTGGGCAAGTAGTGCAGAATTTGAACATGTAACCAGTGTATGTGCTAATGGATATGTGTTTCCATGTGTTATTTACATGTATGCTTTCATAATGAAAGGGACTGCCTCAAGGTCATGCATTCACAGAGATTCAGTTCTTCAACTGTTAAATTGCTATTTGGTCGTTGCAGGTATATGAGCGAACAACTACACTAGCAGAAGCGCATTTTCTTCTTGAAGCGAGACATGTTTGTCTTGCTTTGTTACACATCCACCCTCTTAACCTTGGTGGTATTGTGCAGAACCACACTTATATTCAGAAAGAGGTCAGAACCCAACCTGACAAAATTATAGGTGAATGGAGATGCTCAGGATTCCAAATGCATGCTCAGGGGGCTAAAGTCAGGTGTACAGTGTGATTTTTGCCAACTTATAAAATTATTTTTAGTCATATTGTACAATATGACCACAGTGACATTTTGAGTAAAATTCAGGCAGATTGTGGACACCAACAGTTTTGTCATTTTTGGTCATGATTGAGAGTGTTGACTGGCCATTTTATGTCAACAGTTTATGTCATGTTCTGACATCCAGCTCAAATAAAAGGGGAGCCTACATTTGCCAGTAGTTTCTCTGCCGACTGGTGCCTGCAGGTAGGTTGGTTGTAGTGTGTGCATTAATTAAAGCCTTGTCCCAAATGGCATTTTTAGCTCCTGTGGTCCTCCTCCGAGTCTACAACACATGGACTGTTGGGTAATAGTCCACTATATAGTCTGCACCAGTGCAGGCTAGGTATAATGGTGTTTCAGGGGTGCATAGCAGCCACAAAGAGCACTCGTGAAGGCCACAAGACCATGTCAAGTGTGTCGTTTGGGACTGGGCTTGTTTTGTCAATTGCAATTTTAACCATTACAAGAATAGCTGTTTTACAGTAAAATAAGTACATGACAATCTACAAATTTTGTACCAGACAGCAAAAATTATAGCAGATCTTATTTGGCTTAAGACTGTAACGAAAGGCGTCTTAACTGAATGGTGTAAAATGTTAAAAAGTGTACTTGCAGTACCCAGTGAAAGCAATGTTTAGTCCAGTGAGTTCATGATGTTCATAGTTACCTCTATGCGTCAAACAAACACATTGTAAGAACACACACACACACACCTTGTGTACACACTAATTTGTGTTAGTATATTGAATTGAAAATGAATGCCACGCATTACCCTTTATCAGCACATTTCTGTAATGACGTTTTTTAATGAAGTTTTTACCAGCCTGAAATTCCATTAAGAAGACACAAACTGTGGTATGTATTGCTCCAGAAGATGCAATATGCCCATAATGAATTCATACATAAAACACCAGACTTTCAAAAGCTTTCAGTATTCATTAGAAACAGTCCATTTGTGGCATAATTACAATCTCACTACTTTTAGCCCTTTTTCTTAACACCAATGCCTAAATGCAAAACACTCCCTCACTCTATCAACAATGCAAGTAACTCTCAGTCTACCTGCCAATTCGGCAGCATTTAAATGGACGTGTGCAATCGCTTAAAGCCCTGATGCGATTAAATTTGGTAAATAGCTTTTTTTGTGTGTGTCAGGCATTTGCTAAGCCTACCCGTGCAGGGTCCATTAGAAACGTAGTGTTGTAAGGACTGAATGGTGTCTCTTGTTACTTAGCAAATCCACTGAGTGGGATAACTGGCTCCCTGGGGTGCAGTGGGGATGCAGTATTTCATGGCATCCCACAGCACTGAGAAGGCATGGTATATGAGGACAACTCCCTGAAGACTGAGCTTAGATCCGTGTCCATCCTCACGAGAACTACATTTGGAGACACTGAAGAATTCTGAGTGAGATCCTGTGGTTTTGTTTCTCGAGGGTCTGGATTTTATTCTGTGCCTCAAGTGTGTAATTTATCTAATAAAACAGAGTGTTGACCTAGCATAGACATATTAGTTCGGGACAAGTTAGGTTGACCCAGCACGGGTCTTATATGTATGCGATGCATTCTCTTTCATCTCACTCCCATATGTCTCTCTGTCTCCTGGGACCTAAACCCCATCCGCTTGGCATGATGTCTCTTCCCCTTAAGGAATATCAACCAGCTGGGCCCTCAAGCCCAGATGTGCAAATGAGATGTCACAGTCTTAATAACAAACGAATGGTGGAGAAAACGGCAACGATGGCAATAAGCTGCCAGTGCACCTGTGGACTTGTTCCTTCTGTACAGTGCCCAAAAATTTTCACAAACATGTTCATTCCTCAATTGCTTCTTTGATCTCATTTGCTTTGTTCCAAAACCTGGTGATCTGCCTACAAATTACAAGCAATATCAAATAAAAACAATAGAACAAAGATACAAATTAAATAAGCAATACTTTACAGTGCTACATTAAAAATATGCAGACACCTATTAATGCCACATGGGTTATTTAGTTAAGAGCAGTGAGTGATTCTCTATTTTTCATTTGTTGTTTGATTAACATTATTAACATAGGAAACAGAAGGCAAAAGAGGCTGCTGTCACATATTTTCTTAACTCTTTACTTAAGACAAATTTGTGTGCATTTGCTCAAGAAGGCATAAAAGAGAACTCGCCTAAACAACATGTGAGAGCAAGAGCAGTGGTTTTCTAATATAAGATTTATGAAATTATTTCATGGAAACAAGATTTGAAGATTTGAATAATCTTATTTGTCTATATTTTAAGCCAGAATCGCTTGTATGAAGAAATTTGGAAAATAAAACAATACAGACAAAACTGTAAACATATTTTAAAATAACTATTTTACCCAAAATGTATGTCTCATCTACAATTATGCTTAGTAGAGTGTATAAAAATAAATTAAAAATCAAATCAAATCAAATCATATCATATCATATCATATAAAAATAAAATAAATTGAGTGATTGTGTGAAATTCACTCTAAGAAAAGTCCCTAAAAATAAAATATGTCTGTTACTCTTAATATAAAGTGAATACATAAAATGCAATGTATTGTGTTTTTACCGGTGTTTTACATTATTTTGAAATACGCATTGCATTGTGTTGTGTTTTAGTGTTGAAGGAATTGCCTGTAATTTTAACAGAAAATGTACTGCTAATTTTCTGACAGGACATTATAGATTTTTCTACAGATTTTATGTAGAACTTTCCAGATTGATTACTTATGAGGTTCTGTGACCATTAGGATTCTACTCTAAATGGCAGCTGCTTATGTTGCTGTCCGTTATGTTGAACACAGTTATAATTATGTCTAAATTATGATCCCTGGAATAGATTCCAAAAGATTCAGATTTTTTTTAACAGTTCTAGATCTCAGAGACCTGGGAATAATTGATTACATGTTTGTCCAGACATTAGTAAATGGTTCTGATTTAAGAGCGGTAATTACTATGATTCAAAGAGCCAACGTCCAGCTTATTTCGTTTGCCCTTTTGTGTTTGTAAAGTTGCGCTTGGAAAAGGTTGTTTGATTTTATTTCTCTGCCTGCTTTTGTTCTCTAGTTGCAGCTTCATGTATAATGTATGAGGATTTTGAGTCTTTTTTTTTTTGGCGACTTCAAGCTTTTCCCTGGATAGAGCCCCGTTTAAGAGGCTTGAGGGCCAAGTGTTGATCCCACAGCTCAGCTCAAGGGCTGGACACTCCAGCCAAGGTCTAAGAGTCGCCAAGAAAATGAGGTCACTAAAGCTAGCATAAAAAGATATGTGCTTGTTTAGCACCCTATTGGAGGTTTCACAGTGATCTCAGACAAACTTCTAATTTATTCTGCATGAATCACAATGATAAAACAAGAGCCTGATCCTAGGGTAACCAGGGTACCATTTGAAACATATACTAAAAGGGTCTTAAATACACCATGTGATCTGTGAAGCTGAGGATTTAGCCATATGTGTTTTACGTATTAATTTCCTTGAATACGTAAACACTACTAGGGTTTAACAGAGATCTAGTTTGTTTATTTATTATTATTATTATTGTTTTGTCACTCTACAACAGTGCAATCTCATGCCACAGCAAGAATATCTAATGTTCTGTTGAAGACACAAGCAAATTACAAGCAACAGGACAAATAAAACCAATAGGCCAAACATACAACAGAGAACTGAAAAGCTGAAGAGCTGTATCAATTAGCTGTACTGTTTTTCTTTAGGTCTTACTTTGTCTTCGTGTTCATTTGTAGTAAAGCTACTAAAACTCTCCAGTCAGGAGCAGTGGTTTTCTTTTTCTTGTTAATATTAACAACATCAACCAAAAATGCCTGTTAAAGTGCAATATGTAATGCACAGATCTGATATTTTGACACATCTAATTTTATGCCCCACCTGTTTACATTTTCTGAGGACAAACTGATTATATTTAAATTAATACCTTCCGAGACATTTGGCAATTGATGCCTGTAACTGCATTATTGCAATCTTTTCATAAGCTTTTTGCTGTCTGTTTGTTCATTTACAATGCAAGATTAAAATCTGTTTACACTATTCTTTCTCTATTTCTCCCTGCAGCTGGAGCTACATACATCTTTGGAAAGGGAGGAGGACTTATCACATACACATGGCCCAATAACGAGAGGCCCAGCACTAGAACCGATAGACTGGCGGTGGGCTTCAGCAGCACCATCAAGGATGGGATTCTGGTCCGCATTGACAGCGCCCCCAGACTAGGAGACTACATCATGCTCCATATCGTGAGTGTCCAGTCTTCCATAATGTTTTACAGTTTTGACAGCTGGCAGAGTGGCCATTATACAATAGAGCTGACAATCACGACTACTGCATTACACAGTGAAACATACATCACAAATATATTGCAGTGCCTCATTATATCATAATTTGATCGCTACATAAACTGTGGCAAACATGCAAGAGAGACCCAGGATCACACATCATAATAGCCTCTCTGACAGCACATTGAAATGCTGGAGTTAAATTTATAGACCAAAAATATATGAATGCTGCCTGGTGTCTTGTTCACTGTTGAGGTAAATTATAATTAGATACATTTATTATAATACGATTTTCAAAGGTGCTTTTGGTGTACCCTGTGACCTCAAAGACAGCAAAGTCAAGCAGTAATGTAATATTTCTGGAATCCACAGAAGTTTTTGTAGGGGATTCTGCTGATGCAAGAAAATGGTGAAACAGATTGAAAGTCTTTTTCTCCTTAACGTCTCTGTGGAGAGATAATGTACTCGCAGACCATCTGTTCCATGGAACAGCAACCAAGGCATCTCAGTTTTAAGAGGATGTGAGAGAAAATGTAACTCACTAAGATGAGAGATGTATTGTATTGACCCCCTGTGAATGGAAGGCCCTCATGGTGTGTGTTCGAATTGAAACGCTTCTGTTGAATTAGTAAGAGATTGTTTGAGATCTGGACGTCAAGTGGCACCCCAACACCGTACTAAAGCATAAACCAGATGTACTATAGGTTAATATGTTTTTTACTTTTATGAAAGTACTTTTACATTTATGAATTTATGATTGACATTCTAAATGTTGCTACGCCAATTTATTTTACTATCATAAATGCTTGTTTATATGGTAATGCATTTTCATTTTTGCAGTTAATTAAACTAATTAAAAGGGATCTAAAATAAAGTAGAGAAGCTACTAATTTAACTCCATATTTTTAATAGAGTAACCATTTGTCTGTTCAAAAATGATTGATTCACAGTTCTTGTGCAGTATTTATATATTTTTGTAGCTAAATATTTCTTATTCATCACTATGTTTTCAATTCAGTTCAAATTTAGCATTTTTCTAGCTGTATTAGTTTAAGTGAAAAATGTATCTATTAAAATGCTATTGAATAACCCTGTAATCCTTATTGATTTTGTACCAGATAAATACTCGCATAAATTATAAACATAAATTATTTCATTCAGTAGTGATTTATTATTAATTGTTTTTCTTAAACACATTATACTTTAACTTGGAAAGTAGCTAATTACTATAATATAACTAAAGTTTCAAAGTAGCTTTTCCAACACTTGCATTTAGCATTGTTGTTTACTCTCTGTCTGAACAGATCTACAGCCCTTTTTTAGATCCGATCCCCCCAGAAACTCTACACCTGCTTGTTTGTGAAGTGTATGGTGTTTTGAGTCTTGAGATCAATTCTAAGTTCATCCAAGTAGAAATTATAATCAAGTTATCGTAGCTCATACTGTTTTCCAACCCAAATGACGAAGAGCTGCATAATAACATCATCAAATCCCACTCAACAACACACAGCAGGAAACACAACACTCAATATCCCATCAGATCAGTCAGAAGGGATTCTGATTGGACCAGCACTATGAACCTATGTGCAGAGACTCTACACACAAACACACTCTAAAGATTAACAACATCCCACTGTGAGGTTTCAGTGCAAATTAACTCACTGGCTTTAGATTGAGAAGAAGTGGGACATCATGGGAATCAGCACAGTGATATCTCTTTGTCAGCTAGTTCCTCTAACCAAACACCACATTCTTCACTATCTCAGTCAAATGATCATTGGAGCATTAAGTTTAACCTTTCACCTGTTGAATTCACGTCTTGAACATCACAGGAAGTCATGGTGATGATCCAAAGAAGATTTTTTTGTCTTTTTGTACTTTAGCCAAGAACAAACTGCCAACTTTAGGGAGTTGAATCTGCATTTGTTTGCGGGACTGAATCCCCTGAGATATCATTCTGTGTGTATGGAATTAAGAAGTCGTTTTTATTAATCAGTATTTTTGTACTATTTTTCAGTGTTTCATATCGAAACATTTTAGAACAAGATAAATGTGCTTTAGGAGCTAAATTGTCCAAGACATTAAGACTTGTTTTCAGAGAATATATTTTGAATTAAGTTTTATTACCCTATTGGCAAATCTCTCTCTCTCTCTTTTTTTTTTTTTTACAATCACTAAAACACTTTGGTGTCTTGCAGCTTTAACATTTTAACATTTTAACATTAACAAAAGATGTGGATGCGCATAGTGTTTATTTGACACCAAACTAACATTAACAACCAGATATGCATAATCATCCAGCAATTAGTAATATAGTAAAACACCATGAGTTTTGTTTATGCTCTGTTAGCTGCTGCTTGTAAACAGCATGCACACTGTTGATCAAAATGTGTGGGTTGCCCCGAGACTGCAGGGCTGGTGGGAACAACCACAGTGAAGCGAGACAGATGGTATCAAAATTTGCACTTACAGATTTAATGTGAATGTTGGTTGTCCTAACCTGATTTTTCAGGGACCGAGGGAATTCATTTTGAAAATATGATAAATAACTTAACTCTGTGTGTACAGAAATAAGACAGAAGAAGAATGACAGCAGTATTTAGCTGCAGCGTGTATGTGATTTTTGAAATACTGATCTTATTTTTGGTTTCATGCATTTTACCCATAATTTGTGTTTCCCATGTATTTCTGAGTAATTACTCAATCAATATTCTTACTAAACAAAGCAAGGGTGGTGTTGGTTATTGTGAGAGTGAGAATTTTAATTTACTCACATTCCTTCATTTTTCATTGCCAAATCCCACAGGAAAATCAAGTCTTAATGAGTTGTTCCATTACTGGACTAATGAGGCATTGAAAGAGTTTAAATTCCAAGTCAATTTAACAGTTTCTGTAAATAGGAATATTATCACATGTCTGATTTCATTCTGATGATTTATTTTAGAATAGAGTGGGTTTGACACCACACTAGCTGCTGTTACTGTGTGGTACTCCCAACATGGCACAATAAAATTTGGCCAAACAAAAATAGACAGAATGTGGTGGCAGGGTTTATAAATCATCAAAACATTGTCTCTCAACTGAAAGGTAAAGCCTTTATGCTATGTAACATTCTTTGAATATTATTCAGCATCTACCAGCAGGGGCCAACTGCCCATGCTCACCTGCCAAACCCTCACCTCTTGGTTCCAAATAATAGTGAATATATTGCTGGACAGATTAATGGACAATAATCACAGCCCTGTTACCAGGGAGACACCATGGACACAGAGAACTCTAAAGCATGAGTAATCAGCATATATGCACTGAGGAATACTGAGCTTTTAACATCTCAGAGTCACAATCAACCCTTTTAACTCTGTCTGATCTTTTCCACTTTAATTCGGAGTTTCCTATTAAAGCCACAGAAGTTATTTAGTGAAAGATACTGCACAGAGAGTAGCTGAAGACATCATGTCAGACAAACAGGGTGCTCCATCTAAATGTATCACCTTGAAAAAGGCGTTATTCTCTCTCACTCTCACCTGCCTGTGTATTTCAGTATTTGATGATTTCTGCAGTGAAAAATTGCTTTTCCGGGAGTTTGGGAAGAAGCTCCATCTCTCTGTTTCATGCCTTAAGTGGGTGAAGAGAATAAATGGATTTGATAATGTTGTTGATTTAATAATGTTGTTATTATTATTATAATTATTATTATTATCATCATTGTGTCAATTTAGAGTAGGAGTGTTGCCAGGAATAGTCATTATGTGGCCGTCCCTTCCTACATTCTTACACACACACACACATACATATCACATATGCAAGATTTGTCAAGCATGAGGAAAACAAACAGCAATAAAAATCCTCAGAAATGTAAACTTTTGATTAGTTTGCTCAAGCATGTTGCCAAACAAATCTTCACTCTCTGAGGCAGAAGTCTCCAAACTCATCCTTTCTAATCATCCTACTATGTGTCCGCTTGATCCTATTCCATCTCATCTCCTTTAACCTGTTAACCTGCACCCCCCATTTTGGGACTCACAGCTGAAAATGACCTACCTAACTTAAAATAGTAACAGTTCCTGACTTCAGTGTGCTACACACACAATTTTGGTGTCTTTGGAAAGAAGACCCTTTGGGCTTTACTATCCATCATCCAGAGTTGATAATGCTCAAAAAGATAAAAAAGTTATAAATACTGAAGTGCCTTGAAAATAAATTGTACCACACTGAATTTTTTTTATTTATTTTTTTCATTAAAAAAATACATGAAATCAGTCCTGGAGCAATCCAGAAAAGTAATGGGTTGAAAGAAAGTCACATGTCTCATGAGTTTCTATTTCAAATCTGAAGAAGATACCATGAAAAATTAGATTCCTGCAACCATTTTTCTGAGACTATGTCTAGTCTAAAATGAGACGTAAACAAAGGAATTACCATCCATATTACAACGTTATTGGTTCGTTGTACTAAAAGTGCTCTATGGGATGTTGTTCAGTGGACCCTTACCTATCTAACTAAACCGGGATTTACAGCTGTGGATGACTTGTGACTCGTTGTTACGATGAATCTGGTATGTACTGCGTTTTGATTATGCATGTTTTGATGTGTACTGCTTACACAAATTTAGCAAATACATTCTTTATAAGCTTTCCATTGAAAAACAGCGATCTGTCGTCGATGCTTGAGGCTTAGACCTTTAGAATAATATATAGTTTGTCAAGATTAATTATGTCCCTTTTCATTTAATCTATTCGTAAACATTGACACGTGCAAACAAAGAGCGTTCAGTGCGCCTGCGTCCAGGTGCGGGTTAATAGGTTAAGCCATTTCTCCTGCAGTTGTACTTGCATTCACTCACATCATTAACACATCCCTTCACACTGGTGTTTTTCCCTCAGCATTTAGACAGACTCGTATAACCCCACTACTTAAGAAACCCACCCTCTACCCATATCTTTTAGAGAACTACAGACCGGTTTCCCTTTTTCCTTTCATTGCAAAAGCACCTGGACGAGCTGTGTTCAACCAAGTCTCTGCCTTTCTCACACATAACAACCTCCTTGACAGCAACCAGTCTGGTTTCAGAAGTGGATATTCAACCGAGACTGCATTGCTCTCAGTTGTTGAAGCCCTAAGACTGGCAAGAGCAGATTCCAAAATTTCAACACTTATCTTGCTATATCTGTCCACTGCTTTTGACACGGTTAATCACCAGATCCTCCTGTCAACCCTACTGGCAAAGGGCATTTCAGGAACCGCACTCCAGTGGTTTGAGTCTTACCTCTCAGATAGGTCCTTCAAGGTATCTTGGAGAGGTGAGGTGTCCAAGTCGCAACATCTAACTACTGGGGTGCCTCAGGGCTCAGTTCTTGGACCACTTCTCTTCTCTGTCTACATGGCATCACTAGGTTCTGTCATTAAACCATAACTCCTTAAAAAACAGCCAGAAACCTTGACGTTACGGTTGATGATCAGCTGACTTTCTCAGACCACATTGCTAAAACTGCCTGGTCCTGCAAATTTACTTTATTCAACATCAAGAAGATCAGGCCCTTTCTTTTCGGAACATGCTTCACAACTCCTTGTTCAAGCTCTTGTTCTGTCCAGGCTGGACTATTGCAATGCTCTCTTGGCATGCCATTAAACAGCTTGGAAGATCAAAGTCAATTTTTAATATAACTCCGATTGGATATATCTGAAAGAAGGAAGTCATATACGCCTAGGTTGGCTTGAGGGTGAGTAAATAATGGGCTAATTTTCATTTTTGGGTGAACTATCCCTTTAATTTGCCAGTCCTAAACTCTTATATGGACTGCACACCCTTGGTGAAATGCCTCTCTCGTTTTATCATAATCGGTACATTTTTACATAAACTTTTGGATTGTTAATGATTGTGACTGATTCTGAGAAACTTTGTATTAGTCACCACTGTCATCAAAAATGGAAGATTGTGTCAGCGCTGATAGCAGAAATGCCAAAAAGTGGAAGATTGTTACACTTAAGAGCATACCATACTAAGGCCTGGGACACACTAGACGATTTTTAAATCTTAACCAATTTTAAAACCATGGGAGACCACAGACATAAAGACAGTTTCAACTGATTTTTAGCCTTGTAATCCTCTGAACGCGCACATGATTCGACCAGACTGCAAGACCACACACTTGATGATTGTAAGAATTTCACAGGGACACGAGATCTAACGGAGACTCGTGAGATCAAACGTGACTAGAGAAGAAAGGCACATGGAGAACAATCAACATTGTCAACTGTCTCTCCTGGCGTGCGTTCTGTTGTATAGAGGAAAACAATATAAAAAAAAAAGAATATGGGTGATGTTCTTTCTCAGTACTCTACTTTCGCAGCATGTTTGTGGCTGCCAAGTTTCAGCTATAGGCAACCTGATCAAGAGTCACAAATATCAAAGATGTTTGATATTTACAATTTGAAACTATGGTACACTGACAAAAATAAATACTGTTAAATGTAAAGCTGTCAAATGTGATTGCCTGAAATTCACTGCAAAAAAATAAAAATAAAAATAATAGTGTTTCAGATATTACAGGATGGCATATTTGTCAATGTTTACTTTCTTTATATTTCATTAAGCGATATAATGGTAGTATACCAATCTACTATAACTACCAAAATCTGTTTAATTTCAAATGTACTGATAACCATCATAATAATGCAGATTATTATATTATAACAGCAAGCCACGATGAGCCAACAAGCCACATGATTAATCAGAGTTCATCACACGTGGCCTAGAAGGAGCACAGGAGCAAAGGCATAACACCATTAGGGTAACACACATGACACTAAATGCAAAATGCACACATGACACTAAATGCAATACACATTAACTAAATGACATAAAACATAAAAACTATATATATGATGTCACACACAGGGACTTCTGGGAATGTCTTCCAAAATTGTTTTTACTTCTAACAAGCATTATTTATTTTATTTTTTATAAAATTGTATATAATGCAATGTCAAACCATTAACAATTTTTGACTGTATATGGTAAGGTAACTTACTGTTAGCCAGTTAATAGGTTTCTACTGTAGCCTTTTTAGTGTTTTTTGTAAACATTTCAAGAAGCTTCATAACATACTGATCTTAAGCTAAGCAAAAGCTATAGAATTTACATAAACAAGAGACGTTTGCCAACTCCTTGAGACCCTAAAGCACTTTGCAAGTGTGTCATGGGAATTTTAGAACCCACAATCTGACACTCCAAACATCATGTGTGAGTGGTGAGGAGAGATGTGGCCTGCCAATCATATGCTAGAGCTCTGACAGCTGCTGAAATCAATGCAAATGCTCAGAATGAACAGAGGAGAGTGTGAGAAAGGAGAGAAAGAAAGGTTGGATCAAGACAGACAAACGGTGGCATTTAATTGGCTGTTTTCCTGTGGCTTTGGCCGCAGGTTTCCTCCTTGATGTATATTTCATGGATTAAGATAAAGAAGGAAACACAAAAGTCTTATTTACAGTCTTTGACATCTTTTCTATCGGGAATCAGCTTGTTTTTTTCTCTGTTTGTTTCCTGTTCATAGCTCAGTGTGAGATGGTATACTGTGACTGTTTGCAGATGTGTATGCAGGTGTGTTGGTATGTGTATGGGAGGGCAAAAGAGTCAAAATGGAGGAGGATAGTGTATGCAGCGATAGAAATAAAAAAGATTTATATGACCTTGAAGAAATTCAGTACTATGTGTGTCTTTTTTGCTCGTTTTATTTATTTTCTTTCATCCATCCAACAAGTTTAGTCGTTTTTAATAAATCAGTATATTGATAATGGAAAGTGAAAGTAATGTCGAGCATATGGCATTGTGGGATAGAGTAATCTGCACAGTGTGTTCTGTTATATATTACAAATCTTGGCAAATGAATTAGCCTATGTCATTGTATCATTGCCATTGTATGTATCCCTTGCATTCAGAACATTCGCATGCTATAAACAGTGTACATATATAAAGCAGAGATAGTTAATAGAATAGCTAATAGGCTGTTCAGAACATAGCCATTATTTTGCCGTTTAGTGAAGCTAGAGAAGCATGCTTTTTTTAGACTATAGAGGGCAGAAAATGTTTACTGTAAACAGTGTCTGATAAATTATTTTATGTTTTGATGTAAAAATGCAATTAATTACACTACTTTTTAAACAAAATTGTAATTAGATTACAGTAGTTAATTACTTAGCTGTGATCTGTTACACCCAACACTACATTCAACAATCAAAAAGGCAAGTGTCAAAGAGCTTGTTTATGTGATAAACCTCAATGTTGGAAAAATAAATCTTTTAGAAGAAGAGGAAAAAAGCCATATTGTCAGCGGGGAGAGAGATCGACTCCCACTGAATGCGTTCATTTAGAATTATGCACCTGCTGTCTAGAACAGCAAGAAGTTTCTTTCTTTCCAACCAAATGGAGCTGAGAGATCAAACGAGACTGGATTTCTAAATCACACTACTAGACATCATCAGAGAAACTTTTCAAATCTGAACTTTGAGAGAAAGTTCTTACTCATTACTATTTACAATGTTAGGTTTCTAAGTTTTCCAGTGAGAAGGAAATTACTGGTAAACATAGTTTGACGATTTCAGGGTTGTTGTTTTTTTCCTCACACAGAGGTGTGCAACAGATACTTCAATAAGTAAACCATAAATCACAGAAGAAGACTAATAGATATTGTTAATGCCAGTGGTCTTTGAAAAAAGAACAGTTATACTTATATTCATATCAGGTATCGGCTCCGATAGTGCCATTTTTCTCGGATCGGGTATCGGTCAGAGAGGGCCGATCCAATTATCGTATCTATCATATGTTGTTGCCTTATTAAAAAGTATGCTATACATTCAAAAGAAATGTATTTTAATTTTATAGTATGTACTTAAACTTGAATCAACCCTCTACATTGCGAGTAAATCACTCGCATATGCGACTAAATCTTCACTCTGGGCAACTAAATGATGTCTAATATTAGCCAATGGCTAATAAATTCTTAGATTTTACTCGCCAGTGTGTGTGTGGGAGGCTGAGTATAAGTTTAGAACCCTAGGTATCGGAATCGGTATCAGAGGCGAAAAAGGTGGATCGGAGCATCCCTAGTTATACTCTTTAGTACCAAACAGTGGGAGAGGAGAAATTAAAGCTTATGCATGAGTTCTGGCAGGAAGACTCTTAGTATCATCCGTTCATTTGTTCTCATCCATTCATAGTGTAGCTTATTTTTAAAGACCACTGAAAGGAAGGATGTGGTCGTTTATGTCATTGTTTCATTAACAAGGATTTCACTGTATACTGAAGCATGTATTGGACTCCACAAGACCTCTGAACATGTCTTGTGGCATCTGGCACCAAGACATTAGCAGCAGATCCTTTAAAGCCCTAAACACACTGCACGATTTTCAGCTGTCCCAGACAAAAGATTGTCATCGTGAATCAGTCGTGGCGATTTCTGTGATCGTGGCTCCTAATCGGTGGTCCTGTGTCGTACAGTGAGAGAGGTTCAAAGATGGCCTTGTGACCAAATATAGCCTACGATACAGCATGATGATCGCACAGTGTGTTAGCTGCGACGATTCACGTTTACTGACCAACCAATAAAAATGCGACATGAAATCAACGCTACATGGTGCTAAAACATAAAACATACGTCAAGCTCTTATCCCTTCCTCTTTTGCTGCATCCACTTTTTTCAGCACACATAAAAATACAACTGCTAAAGTGTGATTTATCATGCTCTTTTTGTTTACCACTAGTGCATGCTGATGACGTTTTATTCTTTTATAGTAACGTGCGTCATAGCATACGAGTCGATAGGTGTCATCATCGTACAGTCTACACGCATGTCGTAGCCAAGTTTATTAGATCCATGTCGCACAGTGTGACATGCGGTGATCTTATAGGATTGCTAAAATCGTGCAGTGTGTTTTGGGCTTTAGTCCTTCATGTTGTGAGGTAGGGCCTCCATGGATCAGATTTGCTGGTCCAGCACATCCCATAGATGCTCAGTCTGATTGAGATTTTGGGAGTTTGTAACACTTTGAACTCTTTGCCATGTTCCTCAAAACCGTTTCTGAATTTAGCAGGGTACATTAACCTAAAAAAGGGCCACTGCCATCAGGGAACACCATTACCATGAAGGGGTGTATGTATGGTCTGCGACTGTCTTTAGGTAGGTGGTATGTGTCAAAGTAACATCCACATGAATGTCAGGACCCAAGGTTTCCTAGCAGAACATTGCCCAAAGCATAACACTGCCTCCGCCTGCCTATACCTTCTTCACATTGGGTACATGTGTCAAACTCAGCTCCTTAAGGACCACTGTTCTGCAGAGTTAATTAACTCTAACACACATGCCTGGAAGTTTTTAGCACTCCTAAGGACTCAGATTAGTTGGATCAGGTGTGTCTAATTGGGGTTGGGGCTAAACTGCTGCCATCTCTTTCCGAGTTAAACAATGCACACACTCAGCCATCCACCTGATCTAAACGAAAACATGATTCATCAGACCAGGCAACCTTCTTTCATTGCTCCATGGTCCAGTTCAAACTCTCATTTGCCCATTGTAGGCTCATTTGGTGGTGGACAAGGCCCATCAAGGGCATTCTGACCAGTGTGCATCTACGCAGCCCCATATGTAGCAAACTGCAGAAGCACTATGTGTTCTGACACCTTTCTATCAGTGCTAGTATTACGTTTTTAAGTAGCTCTTCTGTGTGATCGAACCAGACAGGCTAGCCCTTGTGCTCCATGTGCATCAATGAGCCTTGTGCGACCCTGATGCCGGTTCCCCAGTCTTTTCTTGCACCACTTTTGGTAGGTACTAAGCACTGCATACTGGGAACACCCCATAAGACTTGCCATTTTGGAAATACTCTGACACAGTCATCTAGCCATCACTATTTGGTCCTAATCAAAGTCATTCAGACATTTCCACTTTGCAATTTTTCCTGCTTCGAGCTCATAAAATTCAAGAACAGAGTGTTTACTTGCTGTCTAATATTTTCCCACTTCTTGACAGGTGCCATTGTAACGATATAATCAATATTATTCACTTCACCTGTAAGCATAGTGGGTTAATATATGTTTATGATTAATCTTGATTTAATATTTTATTGTAAGGAGTCAGTCCTGAAATATACCGTAGATATAATCTACCAAAAATATATGTGCATGCCAGCATCACTGTAGAACTTAGTAATTATTCAATGATAGGTGCAGTATTAAGTAGAACACAGAATTATTTGTTCATATAGCCCATTGCTATTATGTAATTTTGGTACCTTGTGGCAGAATTGAGCCGATACTTCAGAACTATGCTTGACAAAAGGTATTCCTATACTGCAGCATTTAATTTAGCACAGCAAATAAGTAATGTCGTGCAGTGCTTTACTAACGATGTTAAAAATGTTGCCACAATGATTTGATGGCTTGGCCAGAGTTCTGAAGTGCTACACAACTATTGTGTCATCTTTTATTCAGCCATCGTTCTGTACAGTACTTTCCTGGAGTTCTCGCATACACAGATCTCCTTACTGATTTTGACAGTAAAGGGTTGTGCCAAGAAATAATCTTGACATCTTAGAGCGTCATTCAACTAAATTCCCTGTGCAATGCATTCTGGGCTCAGTAGCAGCCGTCAGTCACTCCACATGTGTTCGCACATACCTGACATACGTGCCTGAGAGCTTCTCTCTCGCAACTCACTGGAGTACCCATCAACCCAGAGACTCATTAAGGCCCACAGTCCACTCAGAGCTTTCACTACTTCATGTCTCCGCAGACTTGTGGAAGAACTGCCTGTCACAGATGCTTTTATTCTCTGCTCACTCAGCCTCTGTAGGGCTGCATATTTGCCTTGAAGGGGCTTTTGTGTATTGTCTAACTGTAGGCTGACATAAGCCCTGTGGATGTTGCCTTTGAGATGCTACAAACAGACGGTATTTCAGGAGCTGGAGGTGGTTAATGTTGATCAGAACAGGTCTGTGTGTTCGTGTGTTAGGGCTGTGCAAAAAATCGAATGCGATTTTCATGCGCATCTCGTCAGTAAAGCCGCTCCTGTGATTAGTAGTAAATCTCCAGCACGTGCTTTCAGATGGAGCAGCATTTACTGCACAGAGCCGTAGTTCACTGACAAGCTACACAAAATCACGTTCATAATCGGCAATGAATCGCCTGCGATTTCGAACGCGATTTTGCGTAGCTTGTCAGTGAACTATGGCTCTGTGTAGTGTGTGTGTGTGTGTGTGTGTGTGTGCGTGTGTGTGCTTCGTGAGGTTGTTTCTGGGTCTCTAAGGGACAAATGTGACATGTGTCTGTATCATCTTAGAACAATTCCAGATTCAGAAAATAGAGAAAAAAATTGTAATCAGTTTTTTTGTTTTGTTCTTCAGTAAAAACATAAAAACATATTTAAAACATGTTACATTTCATTGAAAAGCAAAATCTTTCAGTGTTATGTGAGAAATAATTTTCCTGAGGTGTAAGGAAACAATCATCTACAGAGCATTGATTTGTCGAGAAGGGAGGAAAAACAATGTTTTCGTCATCTTTATTAACACATTTTTCAAATCATCCATGTAGGAATAAGCCCCACACTTTTTTTTCTTATCATAGAGGTGTGAGATCAAGATATCACAAATGTGCATGTGTGATCACTCCTTTTTCCTATTTTTAACTGCATTAGAAAGGAAAATGATTCCATATTGTCTGAATTACCACCAGTTATAAAGTATTTCTGTATATAGCAAGAAACTCTTGGTAATATTAAAGGCACATACTGTAGAATTGTTGTTATCTCTGAGAAAAACAACCCTGCATATTTAGTTGAAGTATTTTCTGGTGTGGTTTGTATTTAAATACAAAGACCACACATACTAACACTACCTTTTTCCATTAAAATGCTTAGTATCATATAAATAATAGCAATTTAAGTGCAAAGTTGAATTTAAAAAGTAAACCTACGTTTTAGAATTTATTACCATTTGGTGTGTCCTATTTGTTGCGCATCACATTATTTAATATAATTTATTTATTTATTTATTCATTCATTCATTCTAAACCTTTTTGTTCATTTCTAGGTTTAAATGTCTTTTAAAATCCCATATTTTAGCCTTTTGTGCTCTCTCACCAAAGCACCAAATAGATTGTACTTGCAACAGTTATTAGAGTGGGTGGTTAAATGATGCAGTTTAAGTAAGGTCTTGAATATACTCTGTGCAAGTACACGAAAAGCAACAGTTTCCAGAGAATCTTGCATAGCAGGTTAATAAAATAAATGTTAATGAAATTTAATAAAACTGTTGACTTGTTTAAAGATATAACTGAATAACTGTTATTCATAACAACTGTTATTTGAACCAGGGGCCTTTTTGCTGTGAGGCAACAACACTACCCACTGTGCTGCCCTAGTATAAATTTTTTTTCATACATATTTTATCTGAGGTTCCTATTTCTATGTACAGTCCATACATTAAAATTTAAAACATGCATGTATTTGTTTGCACACGTATGTGTTATTCATTTAAATTATCACATGATTTGCATTTGCTGCTACAGAGGTTATGAGTTATGTGTAGGGTTAGAGTTATGGGTCATTGCATGGGTCATATGGGTGTGAATATTTCCATATACTGTATATACATGCAGTGGCGGCTCGTCGGGGGAGGCAAGGGAGGCACAGCTTGCCCAAAATTTTGAGGTGAAAATGGGAGGAGGACCATTTAATATTAATAAAATTCACAGTTCATTTCAGTTCATGTCTCAGAATGTGTATTTTTTGTTTGTAATTTCACAGTCGTAATACCATAAAGTGAAAGCGCCGCTTTTCTATCGCGAATGTGCCGAATCTGCTGATGTAATTGCAACCACTAATGATAGAGAAGGGTAGGGGAGGCCAGGGGAGAGCTGAGCTCTCGTGCCTCTGTTGGTAAAAAAAAATTAGCCAGTCACCATCGAGTGTTCACTTTCAGCACTGAGGAGTGTTGAGAAAAGAAATCTCGCAAGGGAGGCTAGCCTCCTTTCTGATATCAACCAATCACTGTAAAGACATAAATTACATGATATTAGTTTGAACGTCTCCCGCTGCATTGATAATGTACCAAGCACTTATGATGAGTAGCGATATTGAATATTTGATCGCCAACAGATTTACCAAGCTGTCATTCAAACAGTATATATACAAATTTTTTAAAAAAAGGAAAACACGCCTAACTGGATATAGGCTACAGCAGTCGGCTTAATTAAATGGCACAACAGACCGCTCTCTTTTAGCACAGACTTTTAAGAAGGGATGGATCTTTGCTTCAAGTGATAGGCCAGGTAAGTGAAGTTATATTATCTTTCTGTATGTGTGTCATTTTCTTTACGTTTTCTGACTAAAAGCAACCAAAAAGCCATTTTAAAGTGGTTAAGAAAATAATAATAATAATCGGCAGGGATCCCAGACCAATAAAATTAGTGTGCCTCCTCTATTTTAAAACCCACGAGCCACCACTGTAATTTTTGGTTCCCCAACAAACCTTTCAGTGAGCAGCTCATAAAATAACTATTCTGAGGTGAAAATGGGAGGAGGACGATTTAATGTTAATAAAATTCACAATTCATTTCAGTTCATGTCTCAGAATGTGTATTTTTTGTTTATAATTTCACAGTCGTAATACCATAACATGTTACTGAAGTTGGAAAGCGCCGCTTTTCTATCGTGAATGTGCCGAATCTGCTGATGTAATTACAACTGCTAACGATAGAGAAGGGGAGAGGGAGGCCGGGGGAGAGCTGAGCTCTCGTGCCTCTGTTGGTAAAAAAAAATTAGCCAGTCACCATCGAGTGTTCACTTTCAGCACTGAGGAGTGTTGAGAAAAGAAATCTCGCAAGGGAGGCTAGCCTCCTTTCTGATATCAACCAATCACTGTAAAGACATAAATTACATGATATTAGTTTGAACGTCTCCCGCTGCATTGATAATGTACCAAGCACTTATGATGAGTAGCGATATTGAATATTTGATCGCCAACAGATTTACCAAGCTGTCATTCAAACAGTATATATACAAATTTTTTAAAAAAAGGAAAACACGCCTAACTGGATATAGGCTACAGCAGTCGGCTTAATTAAATGGCACAACAGACCGCTCTCTTTTAGCACAGACTTTTAAGAAGGGATGGATCTTTGCTTCAAGTGATAGGCCAGGTAAGTGAAGTTATATTATCTTTCTGTATGTGTGTCATTTTCTTTACGTTTTCTGACTAAAAGCAACCAAAAAGCCATTTTAAAGTGGTTAAGAAAATAATAATAATAATCGGCAGGGATCCCAGACCAATAAAATTAGTGTGCCTCCTCTATTTTAAAACCCACGAGCCACCACTGTATACATGGGAGATTGACCCTGTTAAAAGTGTTTCTATTTAATGAATTCATGTTTAAAAACTTGTTCATCTTTATTTTGGGAACTCCAAAGAGGAATGTCAATAAGCTCTTCAAAAACCATCTGTCACATGCACGTATAATCCAAAAAGTGCTTTTAACTGTGCAGGCCTACAGAACAGTTGACAGTCATTTCCATTGGGTCGCTCTTTGATGCTTTCTGATCTTCTGGCTTCATGGTCATTGGATAGCTAGAGGTATGTGTGTGTTCCTAATATGCAAGTCAAGTTTCTGAGACAGCTTGCTTTTGAAATGTCCAGTGCACCAAAGAACTAGGCCACTCACAATGATCGTGCCTTAATGCTATTCCAAAAAGAAGACAGGCGACCTAGATTCGACTCGCTATTTATCCCACCGTTTTACCTATATTCATTCTTCCTCTTCTCTGTTGGATAGATCCTTCTCAATCCATTTTACGGAGAGAACATATGGCTGGTTGGCCACATGTCACACCCTAGGCCCGTTCTTCGTACATCACTAACTCAGTTAGCTGGATTTGATTGTTGACGATTTGGATTGTTTGGTTCTTCGAAGCTCATCCCGGAGTTGCTGTCATAGCAACAGGTCCGTAAGCTTAAACCTGCTCGGGAGAAGGCTTATTTCATGTAAACAGGATTAGAGTGTATCTTTTTAAGCAGAATTGATACTTAAAATCTGTCCGCTACCACCGCGACTTTATTACAAGAGTACCCTACTAATCCAGGGACAATAATTTAAAATAATAATCATTTAAAAATTAATTTAAAAATAATATAATAATGTTGTGTCGTCTTTAATACTATAGACACAGCCAGTTTTACTCACTGAAAGATTTATTCGTCATAAAATTATTACTTCATAATTGTATTCGAGTCTTACACACATGCTATACAGATAATGTAGAGTCTATTATGGGTTGTTTCGAGTATCGATACATAGCCCCTTTTAAACCAATCCATGAACGTGCACTTATCTCAGATAACTCAATCCAGCCATACAAATCATCAACAACAGGTGCGTTCGAAGAACCCAATTAGCCAGATCCTGATTAGCGCGATGATATCATCTTGGATGTGACATTTCATCTCGGATGTAATAAGCGACATACGAAGAACGGGCCCCCTGTCTCCTCTGATGCAGAGCCAGGGGGTGTTTTTTTTTTAGGGTGGACTGCATTCAAAATTGTTCTAGGTTGTTTCACAGCATGGGGTCCTTCCACATTACAAATAGTCCACCGTTTTCTTTTTTTTCTTGGATTTTGATCATTGCTTCATTTAGGATTCATTTTCATCTTTAGCCATTGATCATTGCTAAAAACTGGACGAGGATTCATTGATTAGCGTGAGACATATTGGCAATGCTCATCAACGCAGCAGGGAGGGCGGCTACACGCAGAGCTAGATGAGGTCTTCATATGGTAATGGTCGCTTACTGTGAACTGTTTTTTGAAGTTGGCATGCGCTAGAGACTCTGATATGAGAAATAAATGTGCATTAGTGTGCCACGACCCGAGACAAAGAGACCATCACAAATCACAGGAGGACTTCTCCATGAAAGATTTTCTCATCTTGTTTAGACAGCAAGGAACCATTTATCTCGCAGACTGGTTTTCACAGCACTTCCACTATTACATTACTGCCCTTTCCTAAGATTTGTTTATTTCTTTGGAGTTTAATACAGATTAGTGCTGGCCAGACAGCTGCCTGTGTCTGCAGTCTTTTGATGCTTTGGCAAGCAAATCTGGGACTGTTGGGGAGCGTGAAAAGGCTCCTTTTGTGCTTCATCAGCATGGCTGACGTCTTAGTAAGACTCCATAGCTGGAAAACATCCTTACAATGCAACGGCAGGTTTCAGGTACCCTCCTGCCAAGGATGAGCCTCATTTTTGGACTGAAATCTTGCTGTACCTTGCTGAAAAGGCTTTTTTAAACCGGCATGAATTTCCATGCTGGGTCAAGCTGCTTTGATGCTGGTCTTGATGGTTTACCTGAAAGACCAGCACTAAACCCACACTAACTAGCATATGTTGCTCTATACTGTAAGGCTGAAAGAACTAAACCGAATGTTATAAGTAAACCCTGCAGCTGGTGACTGTGAATGGACTTTCACGAGGAGATCTTCGAGCATGAGGAAAAAATTCCTCAGACTCCAGAAGTTTAATACCGCTTGGCGTATGACTCTAGGTGACATCCTGTCCCCAGTGAACGAATAATGAAAGAGTTCAATTACCAGAACAATCATAATCGAAGAATAATATTTAAATGATGATCAGAAATTAATTGGATCTTTGATCTAAATTAGAGGTTGCTAATTAAACTGGAGTCAGATAATTAAAATAATAATGGAGTCAGAGACTAATTGGAAACAAACAACTTAAACTGCAGTAACTCACAGTAAGCTTAGAAATGCCAAGAAAGGACAAAATAATGTAAGATGCACATTGTTTGAACTAATTCAGTTTTTACTAATTGTCTTACCAATTTATAGGACATTTGAGATAAAAATTAAAAACACACATGCACACACACACGCTAGTGTCACACTAATCATTGCATGAAATGAAGGAATTGCTTGAAGTCTAGCCTCCATTTATCTTACAGTTCTCTCTGATACTGCCTTTACATACCACCACTTTTCTGCATTGCCCAACAGTAGCAGGTTGTTGCTGAAAGTCTAGAATCACTCAAGATTTACTCCAATACTTCTATGATATTGCTCATTTACTGTAAGTTTCAGGAGCAGGTGATGGTAAATCTGTTTATGCTTTCTGCCAGAAGAAAATACAAAACCTAGAGAGCTACCATCTGTTACCATAGCAACTCAAAGCTATCTGTCTATCATCTGAGCTTGCTGAACTTTACACAGCATTTGTAGCTAGCCAGAAGATGGCTGTGGCCACTATTGACCTAAACTTGGCCAACCCCCTCACAATCGCTGTTTCTGTCTCTTATTTTCTTTACAAGAATTGCATTTATTTAGAACCATCTCTTTACGACCACAACACACAGAGATGTTTCAGGAATGCATGCCAAATTGACTGAATGGTGAACAGTAGATATACAAGATTGTGGAATTATAATGATTAATACAACATGATTAAATATGGAGGCAATTACAGCAGCATCAAAACTTTGCATGCATATATTTGGTGTATGTGTCACATTTAAGAATGTATGCACTATATACTGCTATATGAGATCACAAAATGCACAAATAAATGTGAAAGCTGTGCAAAACAGGTGTATTTGTATTTGATCAAATAAAAATGTATCGCATTTAAATGTGCATGAAATAACGAATTTTACATTCTGGCATTTACGCCCATATTCACATTCTTGCACATGGAGATTCAAAAGAGAACTTTTTTTCCCCTTTGTTCTGAGTACAATTCAGGTATGAACTGTTGCAATTAATTTATTTTGACAATAGAATGTTAAACATTCAGTGTTTACTTTTTCAGTTGCAAGTTTTTGAAGCACATCTTAGTGTGTAATTGATTATATAAAATGAAATGAAGGTTGACTAATCTTTGAACTATGTAGATATCCATTAGGATGCAATGATGGAGGACAAGGTGTTGAGAACCAGGCTGACTGAGCCGATTGAACAAGCTGAACTTTAGCTGCAGTGTGAGCCTCTTTTCTATTAATATACCTGGAGATGGGGATTTGTTAGTTGAAAATTGTCAAATGCACTCAGTATTACTTGATCTATTCCACCACCATTTCGATTACAATGAAATGTAAACTAATTGTATTCAGTTGTGTTGCACTAAAACACTCTACTTAGTCAAACACTACTTAGTCAAACAGATTTTTATGTTGAAAAAAATTTCTGTGCAACCCGAGGCCCCTGTTTGGCCATCCCTATGAAAATATCCTGGCTCGCCACTGGCTATAGGTTAGGTTAGGGTGGGTTTTGTACCCACTATACCTATCGTTTTGCCTCTGGATTAAATAATTTGCGCTAAAGGAAAACGGCTTAATCCCACATTAGCTGGTTTGCTCATGTCTGGTTTGCTGGCGTTAGTGGGGTTTTGGACACTTGTCAGCTGGTCAGACTGAAATACTGAATGAAAATGAGAAATCCATTATACCTACAGTGTATAGTAGGTTCCTGCTTTGAAAATGCTTTACTGGACCGTTTACCCCTCACTGAAGAAATGAAAGAAAGAAAAGAAACTGAAATACATTTTTGTCTGATCATTTTGTGTAGTACAGTTTTAACTGTAGACCAAATAAAAATTCGCTAACACATTTAAATTAAATATATACAGCAAGGATTGCAATTTGATTATAATGCTGTTTCAGTTTCATTAACTAAACCCCTAATACACTTTCACAGCACTGTAATAGCCAGTGCATATCCCATTTAGTTTTTTTTTTTATTAACCCCATCTGAGCAGGACTTCTTGTTTAAGCATGAATTTAACAGAATTTAATAAGGTTTATGCCTAAAACAGTTCAGGAGGTTGACAAAATAAACGTTATTCAAATTAATATTATATATTTTATGTACAAAAGTCTTGTATTATTCTTTTTAGCCTTTCTAGTAAATTAAATCTTGTTAAAGATTTTTTTTTTTTTTTTTTTTTTTTTTTTTTTTGACAGCAGCTCCACTGAGTGATTTTTTTGTAGCTGTGACAGTAGCTCCAGTAGCTAATAGAAACTGTTTCAAAAATTACACTCTGGGTTCAGCCACAGTAAATGTGTAAATGTTCTGACTTCTTGGCATAAATTTTGTAATGTAATGAGTTTCCAGTTTTTGTTCTTCATTATCCTCTAGTCAGCATAAAATATGAAGTGGCTTCAGTGCTGTCAGCTTTGAAAGTGACCGGGTTGTTGACATTACAGTGATTGATTTATATTGAGAGAGACAGAGACAATGACCATGTCAACTGAAACCTCGTTGAAGGTCATGACTGCACCATTGCTGCAGCTCTCTTCTCAATAGGAAGCCAAATCATTTAGTCTATTCGCACTTAAGTGTGTTACAGGCAGCTCATAAATCATCGCTGCATACATGGCTTGATTTGTTTGAGAGGGTAATTGAAATTACTGCTATGTCCCTAGCGAATGCAAAGGGCATCAGTGTGTTAGTTGTATTGCAGAGAAGCTATTATACAGAATCTGGTGTTTCCTGATCATCCATGGAGGTGCTGTTGAAGTTAGTGTACACTAGTGATTACTTCCAAGAACAGAGCTGCAATTGCCTTCACTTCTGGGAACTCCTTTTTGGATATAGGTTTTTTTGTTGTTGTTGTTGTTTTCAGGCAAGTTATAATATATGTTGCTTGCAACAAAAAAAGGTATTACAGACTTAACTGTAATACATAATACCATCACACAAAAGCAAAAGTTGTTTTTTAGCAACTGTAATTAGCAGTCAGCCATGATTAATTTATTCTCATGAGTGAAAGTCTTTAGTAGTACATGGTGTATTTTTAATGGTCATTTGAGATGATGCAGTTATGGCAATATCAACAAGAGCTTACAGTACAGTGCTAAGGGGTAAAAGCAGATATTGTCTATTAAAAGGGCTGAAGTCTTTGGTATATCCTTGCCCAACTTCCTGTTTCATCAAGAAATGTTTTCACAGAAAAGAAACTGAACTCATCAAGGCATTTCACAGGGTCTTTAAGCAAAGAAGAAAAATATAAAAGTAATACTCATTAGCTTTGCAGCATGCTAAAAATAATAACATTTCCAGGAGTCTTCCTGGGGCCCATTTCAGAAAGGAGGTTAAGTGAAAACTGAGTATGTTAACCCTGAAATGAGGGAAACTCTGGGTTTTCTGTTTCAGATTGGGAGGTTTGTCAAACCCGAGAAAGCAGAGTAGGTCAAGCCCGTTTCTGAAAGAGTGGTAACTTATACTCAGAGTCAGTTACCGTGGTTACTTACTCTGTGAACCTAACCTGGTCGGGAGCAAGTTTTCTTCGGTAAACCCAGAGTTTCTTACGGTTTCCTACCCCTTTTTAAAGCGTAAGCGATGTTTAAATACCTCATTTATTCATTCACGCTGCAAAAATGCTTTTTTAAATAGAAAATGCATCTTGATTTAAGTATATTTTGATATTTTGACTGGAAACAAGAAGACAAAAATTCTAAGTAGAAAAGCATTTTTTGCAGTGCCGGTATTCATTCACTGCGCATATTTTCATCATGCAGACACAGTCAAAGTGACAAAAAATGGCATCTCCTTTTATACAGGATCCCGTAGACGAGGAGGCTGCATAAATTTGTAGGGAGTTTTTTTTTTTTGTGCCATATTCACATGCATATTTATTTGAGCGGTAGCATTTTAAATGGTAGTTTTCTTTAAAACATCGGAGATGCAGAGCACATTAGTAAGGCCGCTTTATCGCTGAATGCAGACTGATAAGGAAAGTGTGCGTCGCTCTCACGCTCTTTCTGAGAACTTTTTCCTGGGCACAAATCCGTCAAAGAGGAGTTTCACTGGACAGTGTTGTAGAAATCGGTTTAAATGAGGCTAATCTGATAAATGATGTTCACTTGATAACATCTTGCTGCAACCTCTGGAAGTAACCCAATAATTAGAATTTCCTTCAGGATTTCCAGTGTGGTTGGATGCATTGATGACACGCATATTCCCATCATTGCATCTTCTGAAAATGAATCAGATTACTGTATGGAATGGAAGGATGCCAGATGAAGGGGTAGTACGAGATGTATGCCGTAACCACCACCACAGCTGCCAAATAAACACAAATTATTCACAATTTATTTGATCATCTTTATTTTCTACAAATACAAAAGCAACAGTTATTCTTTTTCCTTTTGAATTTCAAAATTATTCTACTTGACCATCTCCTCTTCATCTGTCAGTGTTGCTGGTGCAGGTTCTCCCTCCATTTTGCGAGCCTCTGCCTTCTTGCCGTCAACTAAGAACAAGTCAGTTGTTAATTTCCTCACTCTAATTAAGAAATCTAACAGGTTGGATTACAGAATATTTAATTAGCCTATGTGAAAAGAGCGTTAAACTAAGCGGATGTCTTTTTGTCGGTGCTGTTGCAATGGTGAATCGTAATTTCGGAGCTCCACTGATCATGACTTCTCATAGTCGTGGTGCACGCACTAAACTCAGAGTCAACCTACTCAGAGTGGATTAAACTAACACAATTTAGCTGTTCTGAAACCGAAAACTCAGAGTTTCCCATCTCAGGGTAAGTCAACTCAGAGTTCAAGGTTAAACTCAGAGTTGATTGAACCTCCTTATTGAAACGGGCCCCTGTTTGCATTCAGTAGGAAAAACAGGCAATGCGAGGTAAATATTTAATAACTCTGACCCAGAGAAAAAAAAAGATCAAAGTGAAGGGTGTTTGACTTTGAGCGAATAGTGAGTCAAAGCCGTTACCCTCCACATTCACTCCTCTTTTCCTATTGCAAAAAGTTGAAGGCTAATGCTGGGTGACACTCCTACATATTAAAAACAGTAATGAACTTGAATTATCAAGCATATAAAACATGTAATCTATATCATGTAAATTATGTTTAAGTAGACAAGGCTGTTTTCACACTGAAGTGAAAATGCCATTTTCGCCATGTCTCTCTTAGCATAAGGAACGAGGAGCTGCACATTGCCATCAACATTCAGATTCGGCAGGGCTTTTTCTACCTGTGTATCCACTCTTTTTGAGTATGAGTTCAGTATGAATATGTATTGAAAAAAATTTTTCTCCTTAACATGACTCAGAGAATAGGGTAAGGAGAATCTGCCTTGCAGCACGTAGACTGCTCCTGAAATTAGTAGCAGAGAGATTGCACAGAAGGCTGAGGAAGTGTATAATGAATGGAGAGGGAAGTGTTTCATGTCATTTCTTACCTAATTAGGTTATTGCTAGCATGTATTCAAAAAGACGTGTTTGAAAAACTTTATTATCATGTCCACTGTAATATTAGCAGGAGTGACATGGCTTTAACACCTACAACTTAGTGTCTTTTTTCACTTTGTATCTTAAAGTCAAATATAATTTTCTCAAATAAATCTGCAAATGAAAGTTGTTTTGAAATGTTAAACTTATTCTTATTCTGTGAGTTCATTTAAAATATATATATTGTAAATCCTTTAAGGGGATATTTATACACAGAAATGGAGGATGATTGACATGTATGATAGGAATTTTATTCCTGTACCTTATTTATAAATGTTTAAACTGGCAGCATTACAGCTCAACCCATATTACAGTAGTACTGTAGATTAATATGGCATATAAAAACATCCGAAATCCGGCATACCGAAAAACACGAAAGTTGGTGTTATGTAATACCTCTGCAATGAGACACATTTATATTCATTTTGCAAAAGTGTGTCTCTGCTTCAAAAATTCAGGCATGTTGCTATTCCATTAACGCTGTACACTGTAAAATCTAATTAGTTGGGCTTACTTAAAAAAGCATGCAAACCGATTGCCTTGAAAAAACTAAGTAAAGTGAAATAGGAATAGTATGTTGTACTGACAAATGCTTAGTTAGTATAGCTTACTTACACGAAAGTTCTAGTAACTAAAAAAGAACTGTAGGGGGTACTTGATCCTTTCATTAAGGTTTACTCATGACTTAGTATAGCTACTCACTGACTCCCAGAGTGCATTGCGGCATGAATAAATTATGCAGTTGCTTTGTTTTACAGTTGTTGATTTTATTTGCCAATTTTATTTGCTGTCGTGTCAGTAGTAGCACATCAAAAAGAGCAAATAAAATGGTTATTGTTACAAGTAATGAAAATAAATGAACTTGAATTGTTACCATTGTTGTGATTCACGTACTGAATGTTTAAGTCTGTGTGTGACTTCAGCATATTACCACACACTATTTAAGGAATATATAAACCCAATTTAAACCATCTCAGGATATTTATGAAAAAAGAAATTTGATAAAGTTCATT
>NW_015636562.1:1217126-1218564 GCF_001515625.1 Sinocyclocheilus rhinocerous
AGTAACTGTAATTTAATTACAAATTTTTTCTCAGTAACTGTAACTGATTACAGTTACTTTTATTTTGTAATTAAATTACGTAATTCCATTACATGTAACTAGTTACTTCCCAACACTGTTGGTTCCTTTGTGGCTACTTGAATATTTTAAGTGTCACTCAAAACAGTAAGTAAATTGTTTTATTTGCCTTGAAAGTAGCTGTAACTTAATAAAACCTAGTAAGTATAACAACTAAGTAAAGATAACTAACTAAATCTAAGTAAGGTAAACTATTGGATTTTACAGTGTAATATTAATGTTGGAATTAAGTGTGCAGGAAGCTATTGACAGGGTCATCACTTACTCCAACAATGGGGGCCCTGCAGACTTCCAAATGCTACAAATGTTCCCTGCCATCCTCCAAATATCACAAAATCACTCTAGCGTTTCATGGCCGACTGGTGGAAGAGGCCTGCAGATCTTTGACCAGACTCAAGCAAGAAGTCATTAATCTCATTCAATCGATTCATCTGCATGTGTTGTGATACCATTTTGATGAGCTGTAACCTCATGCTAAATTTACCTCTTAGGTCATGTACTGTAGATGGCCTATGTAAATCTATACACAAGGATTAGTTCTCTGTTTGATACTGGATGCCATCATCAAAGGTCACGTGGTTGTTTGATACTTGCAGCCACAAGTATTTTCATTCATTTCTGAATCTCCTGAGTAAACATGTGAAAGGATACTGCTTGGAGTCATTGCATCTCATTCACTAACAATTATATGGATTATTTGTATTTATATGCACAGTAGTTCTTATGAAACATTTTCACCTAATTCATAATGTGCTTAACCACATGATTTTGTTCTTGACATCATACTAATGTTAAAGGGGTCCTAATATGCTCTTTTACAAAGTCTTGATTTTGGTTTGGGGGTGTACTAGAACAGGCTCTCATACTAGGTTGTTCGAAAAACACATTATTTTTCACATATTTTACATTATTACAACACCTCTCTCCTCAGTCTGGCATGAACGGCTCGAATAGTTCCTGTATCAAATGAAGTCCCGCCTTCTGAAATACGAAATGTGCTGTGATTGGTTAGCTGGGCCAGTGTGTGCAGCACTCAGCGCCTGGTCGGGAAATGACATGCCCCTTACCATTGCCAGCTTTAGTGTAAATATTGCGTCAAAATCAAATCAATTTGAGTGCATTTAAACCCGGATGATTGCAACCACTCTAAGTTTGTATGCCTTGGGAAAGCGGGTGTTAGAGGCCTTTTTTGCTTTTGTTAATAATTGTATAATAAATAAAAAGAAAACAAATAGATAGAATACAAAAAATTAGAAAAGCTAGTTAGATTTATTTATTTTTTTTTAAAGGGGTCATATGATGCTTTTTTAAAGATCATTATTTTGTGTATTTGGTGTAACAGAATATGTTGACATGCATG
>NW_015636562.1:1219477-1231811 GCF_001515625.1 Sinocyclocheilus rhinocerous
GCACAATAAAGCGACGTTCACTTGCAGAATGCAAGCTTCTAGAGGGCACATAAGTCTGAAGTAATGAATTTAGGTAAAGGGGTGCAGAGCCAGTGGTGGTTTTGTAGGCAAACATTAATGCCTTGAATTTTATGCGAGCAGTTATTGGTCGCCAGTGCAAATTGATAAACAGAGGTGTGACGTGCATTCTTTTTGGCTCATTAAAAATTAATCTTGCTGCCGCAATTGTTATTATTATTATTATTATTCCTGTATTACTGTAAGTTCCATCATTTTTAACATTTAATAGGCCTAAACTGTTACAGAACATCTCACACACAAATTGAGCATGGTTAGTGATTGATACCAATTGATCTTATGTCAGATTGGTCTGGTGGTCTCATTTTATTTCAAAGTAGCTATAATCATTCTGAAATGGAACGCTTTCAGACTATAGCTTTTGCTTCAGTATGTTTCACTTCAGTGTTTGGTTGGTGTGAATGCTTTTTATTGGGGGGCGGGGGGTGCACTCCAAGAAACCAAGGCTGGATTGTTTTCATTCCAGATCTACTTGCTGAAATAAAAATATATTGATTACGGATAATTTGCCTATTATAGCATAATGCATTTCTCATTGCTGCTTGTCTGTGCAGAAATGACCTTCGACAAGCAGCTTGCATTCTTTGTATCTGTGACAGACAGACACAAGTGCTGATTTGTGTATGTTAAGATTTTGTAATAAAATAAAATACAAATGTTTTAACAAAATGGTGGGAAAAGGGGGAAAACTTGTGACGCTGGCATCTATTCCTAGATTGTCAACCAGATACAGGGATCACCAGATAGTACTAGAACACACGCAACACATTTGGTGCAAAATGATTCAGTGTGAATACAGAACTGCAGGGAGAATCGAACTGGGTTTCAGACATAGCAATTGAAAAGTATCTAATTATAGCCTAAACATTTGCTGTAGAAAGTTTGAAGGCTGTTCTTTGCACTACACTTTGTTTATACTGATGATGATGGTTGCATATGGTTTAGTCCCTTGCCAAGACATCAAGGTACTGCGCTCCTGTCTGCAGGCTGCCGCAGCGATAGAGGCTTTCTGGGAGAGATTTGATGCCTGGGGCTGACTTTTTGTTGGAACCATTGATCGGAGGGACAGAATTGGATTGTGTAGCTTATTACTGGTGTCAGCGAACATTACATGTGGGAGAGATAGAGCCCTTCTTCATCGGTGCAGGTCCCTGCTGCAACTCAAATTACTATTATCACTCTTGGTTACGTTAGTACCACCCACGGCGGAGAAACACCAGACATTATGCTCTCCATCGCAGCGAAATTCTGCAATAACCTTTTAAATGTTTGCCACCATCTGTGAGACATCAGGTATTATATCAGAGAAAGTGCAACATTCAACAAGCATCAATCTTGTGTGCTGTTTCCTTTCTAATGAAAAAAAGCTATATAATGTGTGCTGTATTACCATAATGTGTTAATGTGTTAATTCAATATCTTGAATATAGGAATTAAAATTGACTATAATAGTGTGTAAAAATAGTGAGTCATTATTGCCATCTTCATTGGGAATGGTTTTATTTTCTTTAGAATACAATGTACCTTTACCAGCCCATTCTCTGAAAAGACAATGAAATGTTGGCCAATGCAGTGTAATTGGAAAAGTCAGTCACACCAGCCTGGATATGCACTAAAGCTGCATTCTGTTTACTGAGTGAATGATTTGGAACACTTAAACTAATGCAGCAACTCCATGTGCCACACAACTGTGCTCCTGGAGATTTGACTTACAGTTGATTTCAGTAGAGTTTGGCATTAGCATTTTGCTAGGTTAACGTCATGATACTCCAATAAGCATTAATATAGGCTACATAGTACGTAGCAATATTGGGAATAGTTTTTTTTCTTCTAGATACCTTTCAGTATTTCATTAAACATTTTTATTTATACATTTATTTACATTTGCATAGTCTTTCACACCATCTTATTTTTTATTTATTTTATTTTATTTTATTTTTTTACATGGAGCTTACCACAATGCCTTCTCTGAAAAGGATGCAAATATAGGCTGCCTTAGAAACAAGGTTTCTAAGGAGGCAGCATAAGTGCATTTCTAACATGTGCGCCTAGAGTGCATTATTGAGGACTTAAGATGTTGCCTCAGTAGTCATCTCTCTAGGTTTTAGAACTGAGCATATGTTGCTTGTGGTAGAGAACTGGTGAGCTAGAAAGAGATGCTTCAGAGAAATCTGTAAAGCCTCCTGACTCACTCCCATTTGTTATCATTTCAACCCTCACAACGAAAACTGTCTGAACTAGGATATCTAATAATCAGATGGTGCTGCCCAACCAGCCATTACTTTATGGGAGTTTGCAGATCTCAAGTTGTGCCAGGCATAGTATAGCTGGAATCAGAAAGCTTAAACAGACTCTTAGATCAGCTTGCTGTGCACTGCACTGCTTTTCTTGGCTCTAATGGAGAGCACAAACAGTGCATATTAATGTAGCATTCTCCAGCTTTTGGTCTGTCTTCACAAAATTAACCTTCATCATACACCTCTCATTAAAAACATTCCATTCACCTTATCATGCACTTTAATTGTCAATTGCAGTAGTTGTGCTCTCACCAGCAGATCTTAGGTTACGTTAATTGAAAGTAGAGCACGCTGAGAGTCTTGGGAAGCCCTCAGAAAACATTGAGGAACAGTGAAAGTTGGTGTGTGTGTTGGCAGATTAATTTATCACACACTTCAGTACAGCACATCCATGTATTTATTTACCTTCCCCTTTGTTTGAAAAATGGCTTCCTCTGTGCCATGCCTTGAGGACAGGTAATTGCACTTTCAAGAGGCCTGGTGGGGATTAAAACAAACGACATAAGACAAGAAATGCACTCCATCGAGTCTGGCATGCCTTGAAACCCTTTCATGATAGCTATGTGAACATGAACTTGGAGTGAAATTGGCTTTGCGAATGGCGCTAGCAGACTGTGCAAAAGACAATGGGGCAAGTTGTCTTAGTTCTCCATCAGGGAGTTATGAAGAGTCCCCAAACAGAAGCCATATGGGATACATATGTGAAAGGTAGAGGAGCATATGTTTGTGAATTTGCAGTAGGTCGGTACAAAACGCATTAGTCATCGTTACGTGCATGTCCCACATTTCTGTTGGCAGCTCATTCTTATCAACTGGATATAAAAAATGCAGCAGTCTTGGCATCCACATCAGTTTGTGTGCTCTCATTGGCAGCATCATTGCAGAGGTTTCTAAAAGTGGATCACTTTAACATGCAAATTTTTCCTGTTATTTAAGCTAGCACCTTCATCCTTTTACGCTGAGTTGAATCAGCCATTTGGTGTAGCTCAGCTGAGATTGTTTGTGTTGTTTCTATTCCAGGAAGAAGGAAAGGTGGGCGTAACGTTCAACATTGGCACGGTGGACATCAGCGTCAAAGAGATGACTACAGAAGTCAACGATGGAAAATATCATGTTGTGCGCTTCACAAGGAATGGGGGAAACGCCACCTTACAGGTGGACAACTGGCCAATCAACGAGCACTTTCCATCAGGTAATATACACAGCCTGCTAACTACCCAAAGTAAAGTTTCTCAGACAGAAGTGAGTTTTTACTGTTAAACCCACTGGATATCATATGCTCCCAAGGAAATCAAGGGTTGGAAGGCAAGGAGCAACATAATTTCCCTGCCCATGTAATTTATAATCTGCATGTTTCAAAGCATGCAAATTTTTAGAAATGGGAACAGGTGTTTATAATTACAACACTGATCTCCTTTCTGCTGAGGGAACGGCATAGAATAGAAAGGACACCGCAAATAAGAAAGCAAATGCCACTTAGTTCTCAATCAACTTGGCTTGCGTTGCTTTCTTAATTGTCCTCTTAATTGTCTTAATTGACGTTTCGTCCATATGTGAGACTAATCAAGCCTGGGCACCTGGCCTGCGCACAATGGCAGGCCAAGCCGTTGCCTTTGTCCCCGCGATTAGCGCCATGACATCTGGCCAGCTGCTTTTGAGAGGCTTTGAAAGGCAGAGGGAAGAGCGGAGCACAGGTTTAAGGCAGTATTGTGGCAGCTACAGCAGCTGTGGGAGAATGAGCCCCGGACCTCTGTGTATCTATGACTCCCAGACTTAGGAAGCCAGCAATGATGGATGAATACAAATGAGTTCATCAAATGCAGCAGAGGTTTGTTATAGAAGCTCAAGCGTTTCCTACACGGAGAAATAGGGCGTGCTGAAATACTGCCCTCAAACGCTATTGAAAAAAAAACCTCTCAAAAACCCTTCACACTCAATTAATTTGGGTTCTGTGTCCTCCACTTTGATGTCTCTGTTGCTTCGGCGCCCTCCATGGGATATCTGGCCCCTGCACTTCTCGTCCAATTAGAGAGCAGCTCTCGTCAGGGTTACTCAAGCTGTATTCAACAGCAGGTCTTTCTAAAGTGAGATAGCCTTAAAATGGCCAACATGCAGGCGAAGGGGACAGGCAGAAGGACATATGGCTAATGCTGTGCTCCCTATTCAAACTGGTTCTGTTATGGACACTGACAAAGAGCCAGAGATAGCATGCCATTTTCCTTACAGACTATTAGCCCCCTCAGAGCTACATATAACATCTGAAATGTCCTAAATGGCAATACATGTAAAATTTGTACATTGAAAAATAAACCTGCACAGTGAGGGGAGGTGTATAGTGGCTTCTACTGAAGCTGTTGCATCACTCAGTCTCAAATTAGTCTCACAGACATGATGTAATGATGTAGTCTATGTGAAACATTCATTCAGGAGACATTCCTAGTAGCATCTAGCAGTATTTTAAATGAGGAGATTATTTTTACACATTGCAGGATATCTGCAGAATCGCTGTGAATCTTGTGTTTACTTTGTATCCAGAGTGTAAACCACAAATTTGTCATAACCTTGTTGATATGAGAATATTCTGTGGTGGAAAAAAAGAAGAATATCCAACAAAACATTAGCGAGGATAGATTGCCATATTAACATGACTCATCAAACAGAAAAACATTCTGAAAGAGCCAAATCTGAACAATTGTTTTTTCTTATTCAATCAGTTTACATCCGTCAAAATACATCTATCGTTATGTCTGTTTGTTCCTTCCATCCATAACACATCTATCTTTCTAATTACTGTAGCTGGCTAGTGTGCTATATTGTTGATCTTACTATGCTGTATTGTATGTCTAATTCAGCCTGCATTTATTACACAGTTGTCCAGTTTATCTAGATATACATGCCAGAAGAAAAAGAAAATCTACTTTTGTCAATATCGAATACTGAGTGTGTACTGTATTGCAGGATAAAGTATTACACACATTTTGCTTGGGTTGTATGCTGTTTTAAACTTATATGCCCATTCATGTATTCCGTAAATGCAAGAAATTTGTTATTGTGCACAGCATACATACTACAAAATGTTCCTTGTTTGTTTGTTTCTCTTATTATTTCTTTCACTCTGGGCAGAATTAACCACCAGTGGTTAAAACTGTACAGTGCGGCTAAATTCCAGTAGGTCCAGTAGTAGGTCATCAAGACCTATTGCTCCCATGAATTCAATCAATTATGATATATATTGGCCTCCATTAAACCTCACATATTTGCATCAGACAAGTACTCAATATTTAAAGGCCAATGAATTTGCTCCAATTTTCATTAAAGCTTTGCCTCTGAAGTGATTTCGTCTTTTTTATGTAGAGATTCTAGACTCCCTTCAGCCATCATTCAATTGCAGATTTGGTCATTCTCTTTCTTTTTCATAGGCATACACACACTCAAACAGTGATAATATGCAGGACATTCATGTTTGTAATTTGACAGTTATTGATTTCAGTTCCTGCACCATCTCTTGAGTAATTACAGGCTAGGATTCAAACTCATAGAGTGAATAGCACTTGAAATGCTTCACATCAGTGATGCTCTGCGTTCCTGCCTCACTCAATAAACTGCTATCAGATCCATGCAGCTGTGTTGCCATGGCATGGGGTAAGAATTTCCAGGGTAGCCATTATCCCTGAGCTTATTCATATGTTCTAACTAAGCGTGGATTTTTGGGGCAAACTGAATGCCAGTCAATAAGATGTTTAATGATATTTAAGATATTTAAAGTTATTTGACCAATAAGAAGTTAAGATATTTAAAGTCATTTGAACAATAAGAATTGCACATAGTGCAGGGCTAACCAGAGCAACACCAGAGAAATACAATTTTGTCAGAATACGCAATACTTTTGAGCTGCTGTTAAAGGTGCTGTATGTAATTTTTTGACTGTTCTAAAGCATGAAATACTGTAATATGTTTGCAGATTTAGGAAACATGCTAAGTTCCCATACTTGTTTCTCTGAAAATCAAAGCTACATTTATTTATTCTACTTAATGTGTTTTCAGTGTCAAATAATTTGTTCACTGTTGATTAATTTTGCAACATAGTCACTATTATTGTTCTATTCACTTACAACACTTATATTGTTTGCATGATATTTGTGCCTGGTACTGTATAGACAGGTGATAGTAGCAGGGCAATGGTGTGATAATGTAAAACTATTCATTGATGTCCTGCTTTAGAGGCAGTCATATGCAGATTTATTGCCCATGTGCAAATGTATTACCCATGTAAAAAAATTTTTTTTAAAAAGCACAGTCTCATGTGTCCCCAGGAGAACAGTATCAAGAGAACTTACTTGAGCCATTCAATGGAGACAAAGATACGTCCTACGAACAGCTGAACAGAACATGCATTATTCTGAGATGTGTCCAGCGAGACCCTTATAGCCAAGGTTAGATTGCGTTCCAATGAGGAACAGAAACTTCTGACTTCTCACCAGTACAGACCATGATGAACTGGCAATAGAATTCATTCGCACGTTGTTTGTATGCTTTCAGCATCTGCTGATGGCCCCCTACCGCAAATCTCTGGCGCTGAAAGAGAACATAGTGACACCATGCCAGCATTTGTTTTGACTAAAGCAGTGCCATCTAAAGGGAGTGATTCATATATTGTTCTAGCGGGAAACCTGCACAAATGTGCTGATGGATGGGAGAAAACAGACACCATTGGCTTGTTGGACATCTCTCACAGATTAGAGCTCTTCTGTTGCTCTGAGCTTTTATGGATGAAATATGACACTCTTGGATTGTGTTGTAAAGTTAAGCACTCATACTGGGACAAGATATACATACATTATTTTTTTTTTTTTCAAATATGGTAGGTGCGGTGTGGCGTAGTGGTTAAAGATTTAGGCTAGTAAACTATGCAGAGTTTGTCCACAAGCTATGACTATTGTGCATCTGAGGAGATTATAACAGAAGAATTATCTTCAATATCAATATATTTTTTTTATATTGTGACAGTATTTATCATGATAATTATAAATGAATTTTCATTAAAAAGTAATGTTACATTAAGTAAAAACTTTACAGTCCTAAAAACAGGTTTTGGTTCGTGCAAACAAACAAATAAATAAATACATACATAAACGATGATTATTAATTGTATTATTATTATTATTTTATTTTAATTTATTTTTTTGGCTGAAATGTGATCAGGGCAAATGTTCATGAGATTCACTCATAAGGGTGATGTTGGGTATAGTCGGGGTATAGAGAATGGGAATCTATGTCATGGCATGTTGCATTCTGTGTAATGGTTGCTATATTTTTAGACACACTTAGAAGCACACAGTGTAAACAATTAAAAATCACCACAAAATAAGCAAACCTTTTTATATTAGTAATTTTCGGAAAACCGTTTACAGTCACTTAGAATGAAACATAACTAATATGCAAATCTCTTCAAGTTGAAAATAAATCGCTCAGTCATGTGTCTAAAATAAAAAAATGTGTTTTGCGGATACTGTAAAAATACATAACTTCACTTGAATGCCTTGAATGAAATTCAAGATTCTTTACTATTAGAGATGCTGAACAAGTTAACAGTGGAGTGTAGTAAATAAAGAAAATTAATGGGCTCAATCGTACACAAGATGCAAGATGCACAAGGGTATCAACAAGATGCCACAAATATTTGTGGTGTGAGCGGTTTTGCAGTTCAATGCAAATCAATGTATTTGTAATATACTGTATAATATATCTATAGTCATAAAACCACATTTTAAGTAGTTACCTTACCAAATTTCAGTTTCACTTGAACCCGAGTTCAGTAGTGAATGTAGACATTTTATATTATTTTGTTATATTATTCAACTAAGATTTTGTTTGAATGGTTAATGCTTACTGTGTCAATTACCGTAACCATTCTGACTGAATAATATTAACATAAAATAATATAAAATGTTTACATTCACTTCAATCTCTACTCTAACTCCCATGTCCTAAATTCCCACAATGCATTGTGCTGTGACATCATTCTCCCATTCTCTATAGCCACTGAACATTGTTTGGAGGTTAGATAGCTCTGCAAAGATCATCGTAATATATTCACATTAACATGAGAGATAGCAAGTGCTGGCAAAGTGTCTGATGTCTAAAATGAATGTCCAAACCCTCAAGCTCTCCTGGATCGCTCCAGCATGCAGGCCTCCATCCAGGAAAGCCACTCCAGCCCCAGGCTTGCATGCGCTGCCCATCAGGATCAAAGGCATCGGCAGCCCTGGAAGCTGCTTATTACCCCCCACCCCCACCCTCACCCCTTTACCTCGCCCATATCCCCCCTGCTCAGCCAGCAGTAACCAGCCCACTTTGAAGCCCTTTTTCTGCCTATTTAAAAAGGAAAGCACAAGAAAAGCGGGGGCCTTGAATCGCCACCGGCCTCGTCCATTTCACATCACTGTCACTGCAGAACCTTTGTGTTTCTGAATAGCACTCCTATTCTATGCACCTTTTTCTCTTTCTAGTTCTGAGAAGGTACGCTGTGACTCAGCGCTCAGTGACTTATTTAGCTAAGTGAGATGTGTTGAGTAACTTTGCTCTTTTGAAGTCCTTTTTGCATTTTTTGCTCTCAAGCTGTAGGGTTTTTCTTCTACTTCTTCTTTTTACTATTACAACCTCTTCAGAGTACTGCTGTAAAGTATATTTTCCCCCCGCTTGGTGTACATGAAAATGCATAGGAACTCAAAAATGAAATTCTGTAATCATCTACTTACCCTCGTGTTGAATGTTACTTACCCAGCATGAAGAGTGTTCATGCTGCTCTTTTTCATGCAATGAAGTGAGTGGGTACAGATGCTGTTGAGTTTGAAAAACCTTTTAAAAAGCAGCATAAAAACATTATGAAAGTGCACTATATGACTTGTTCACTGTATTGTCGTACTTATAGTTCAAAGTATGAAAAATAATCTGTTTAATATCCTTTAGTTTGAAAGACAGACATGCCATTTCATTCATTATGACCAACATTCATCTAATTCATGTTCATGTGCTTGAAATATGAAGTGCAGCTGGACGTGACATACAGTAAATACACCCAAGATGGCAAATGTTAGATCACTCTTGCAGCCCTAACACCTCACTCCAGTCAGAGAAAGTGTAACAAAGTACAAATAATGGCAAAATATTCAAGCGGCCCAATGCCTCAGAGGGTTTCCAGGGACCCCGCAGCAGCAGGCCTCACACCATGCTGTAATGACCGCATCTGTATGCAGTGTCTTCCTCAAATCTGTGTCATCACAAGCCTTATTTCCCAGCAGGTTTAGAGCTTCTACACATTATCTCTTTTATTTCTGTCTCTCTCTCTCTTTCTCATTCACTCCCTTTCTCTCTTTCCCTTACCTTAATAGTTCGTAAAGAGTTCCTTGGCACCTTGAAATGTTAAAGCATATGATGTCCAGTGGGAAAACAGTTACACCTCATTGGATTGCTGAGCAGTAGATCACCTGTTTTAGACGCTCAGTGGAAATGCAGTTTGAAATGAATTGTTAGTATGTCTCGCTTTAACGGTTGTCAGTATTTTGTCTTAAAATCTGAATGTGGTCTGTGATTCTTCTTGCAATAATTATGTGTTAAACTGTTTATTTAGTTGGCTACTATTTAATAAAACTGCCTTATAATCTTACAACTGAAGAAAACCTTACAATGAAACCTAAACTGCCTATGATAACAAGACCTAAATCATTTTAAACACGGCTAAACCTTCTTAAACAGTGTATAAATGTGCAATGTGCTAAGATGTCTTTCAAACTTTAAAGGCAACAGCGACAATGAGCGTTATCAAATGGCTAATAAGAAAATCCCGTTCAAATATACCCGGCCGGTCGAAGATTGGCTACATGAGAAAGGTAACCCTCGCAAGACCTCAGTGTTTTTTTCGTTGATTTTAATTTGCGTTCATATGCTCCTTGTCATGTCGTTTCGTTATATTTTTGTCCAACCAGGTCTGATGATTCTTTGCTTAGCCTTTTGCCACTAATTAACCTAAAATGTTCATAATTTACTTCCCTTCCCATTACGTAATATTTACGTTGAGTATTATTTTTTATGTGGATTGTGATCCTCTTTTGTTATTTCCATCAGATCATTGGCCAGTTAAAGGGACTGGTAACTAAGAATAACACTGCATAAGTACGTAGCTTCTGGACTCCAACTTTAAATCTAAACCAAAACTCAACAAAAGTCAGGATGTTTGTTTTTTATTTTTTTTGGAATGATCTTCCACAGTGGTAATGTTAGTGGTCGAATAATCCAAAAACCCAACCCTTAATGCAGCACGTTTCCAAAGACAACAAATTGGTGCTGAAGTGAAGCGCCACTTTGCTGACTAATGCACTTTTGTGTTTGAAGCCGGTGATGAAATCGACCGACACCTCTTCAGTTTCATTCAAAAACAGGATGAAAGGGAGGGGTGACCATTTAGCAGATTTACCATTAAAGTCCTTTGGATTATTAAATGTGTTTAAAGATCATTGCCTAAACTACATAAGATGATTATAAAGTCCCTTTAACACTGTCTAAAACCACATTGAAATCCCATTAGTGGTTCTACATGCATGAATCAACATGATATTCCTTTGAAATGTATGAGATGAGCTTTCTTCCTTGCCCACTGTAATATAGAATTGTAAATATGTAATAGTCTTAATTGGCCTGCATTTCTATTTCTAACCATATGAAAAACCATTTGGAATTTGCCCCAAAACATTTGCATGAGAAGCACCTCACAGTGAACAAGAAAAAAAAAAGTTAATCTTAATTTTTAATACTATGCTTGGATGTTAAAAGATAGCCCATTAATGATAACATTAATCAACTAGCTAAATTAAAATAAATAAATAAAATAAAATAAGTAATATAAACCATTCTGATTGTGTCTTCCTTCATTGGTCTTCCCCTCAGGTCGTCAGCTGACCATTTTTAACACCCAAGCCACCATCTCAATAGGCGGTAATGACCGCAAGCGACCATATCAAGGCCAGCTCTCTGGTCTATATTACAATGGCCTGAAGGTTCTCAACATGGCAGCTGAAGGTCATGCTAACATCAAGATAAATGGCAGTGTGAGACTGGTGGGGGATGTGCCCACCAGCAGAAGTCCCTCACGTACCACCACCTCCATGCCCCCAGAGATGTCCACCACCTTCATCGAGACCACCACCACCCTGTCAACCACCACTACCCGCAAACAGCGCTCACCACCCACAATTCAGGTAAGATCCATTGATTTTCTCCATTTAGTCTCCTTAAACCAAGGATATAGACAAAATTGTGAGGGTGGCCAAATACTCAACAGTGTAAAAATGTGTTTATTGTGCATTTATGTTTTCATGTAAGACACAAGAATTTAAGAGACCTCATGTCTAAACTCTCACATCTGGCTTCTTAGTATTGAAGCTATCGAAATTTTCCAATGAGATATGGTGAGTCTGTGTCCAGCATTCAAAAGTTTTGTTTATGTTCTGTAATGACTTTGATTACTTAATTTTAACTGTAGGGAATTAATTATTATTAATTCATTCAGGTTTATTTCTAGCTCAGGTTTTGAAAGAACTCGATCTGAGAATTCGAGGGCCACCTGATCAAAACTGATTCTGAATTTAAATGGTTTACACTCTATCAGCTACTCGGCCAGCGAGAAGTTAATGTCAGTGTATATTACCAATTGAATATGTATTTTATGTGCTCCCTGGCCATGGGTTAACACAATTATGATAATTTGTCAGCTCTTAAGAGAGAGGTAACGTTGATCTTGGCAAAGTTTTAACCTTGAAATTATATGACACCAAACAATGATTTTCTATAAATGAAACATGAATTTTATTGGTTATTCTAGATTACATAAAACCTAAACTAAAACACACATACACACACATACAGTTTCAGTGAGAGTTGACGGAGTTCTATGAAGCTTTCAA
>NW_015636562.1:1232725-1241506 GCF_001515625.1 Sinocyclocheilus rhinocerous
GGGGGGGGAATTATCATCTCATGTTGTTCCAAACCTTTATGTCTTAATTTCTTCTGTGTTCCCCTCTGCCTTAGCCATGGCAAGAACAATGGAGTTTGCCATTAAAAGCATCATACCTTATGGGACTAGTGTGCCAAAAAGTCAGCATTTGTGTGCTCCAAATAAGGGGAAGATTATCAGTGAATAACATCTTATTTTAGTTTGTTCCTCACACAAAGCTATCATTATCATTTGTTTTAGAAAACATTGAAACTTTTTGATAATTTTATGCAACTTTTGTTTCATTTTGGAGCTTGGCACTATAAAACACTTTATTTTGTGTTTCACAGAATAAGGAAAATAATAAAGTTTTGGAACGATATAAGGATGCATATATGATAACTATCTTCCCTGGGGCTGAGCAAAGCATTTCTATCTGTGCTGTACTGTACAGTATGTGCTGTTTAGATGCCTTGTGGAGTGTCAACTACCATAATGCTTTCTTTAACACAGTCTGACATGAGGCCGATGATTGTCTGATCATGCAGACATTTCATTGATGCGAGGGGAAAAATTGAAGCAGCAGTCTTCGTATTAAACCCATAACTCTCCCTAGGGCACCGCTCACCGACAGACCAAGACTTATTCTCTCACCTTTAAACAGATCAACCAGCATAATAATAACCTCTCATGTCAGTGCTGACTGCAGCGTGACTTCATCAGTGCGTTGACAACCCAACTATTGATTAGAGCCCTCAAACTCATGCAGACAATTTCAGGACATGAAGGCTCTTTGTCCTTCTTGACCTTTTGGCCATCTATATTTCCAGTAAGACAAGAGCTGGACATGAACTCACATCACCCATGTCTTAACATGTTAACTAGTAGGTCACAGCCCTGAGTGAATGTTATTTATATATCGTGTTAGGATATTATAACTGTTACCTCACAGCAAAAGGTCCCCAGTTGAGTCATGGCTAACTCAGGAGATCATTCTGTGTGGATTGTTCTTTCCATGTTGGAGTGGCTCATCTGAATACTTCAATTTCCCCCACAATCCAAATACTTAGAGGTTAGGTGAACTAGAGACTGCAGTAAGTATGAGTGAGAGTGTGAATGTATGTATCTGTCTGTGTATTTTAGCCCTGTGATGGACCCACCTGTTATGCTTAAAGATGCTGGGATAGAGTCCAGCATTCCTGTGACCAAATGGATGAATGTTAGTGCATGCTTTTGGTCTGTGCTTTTGCTGAGTAAGGTATAATCCTGGATTAACATCTTTGTTGGTCCTGGAATAATATCAGAATTAAGTGATGTAGGATTAGGTTTGGGGGTTTAGGACTTGGCTAAGGTTAAAGGCTGGGGACTGTACCATTCTGATCGACCAATCACTGCCCCTTGAGTTAGTTGGGGTTAGGTTAGGGTTAGGACAATGTATGCTTTGCAATATTATTGTGAATGAAAGTGCTATAGTGCGCTCATCATGAAAGCTAATTAATGCATTCTAAAAGAGATTCAATGAAACAAATCACTCATTTTATGAGCACTATATTTTTCTACTTTGATTTGTAAATGTTGTAAGACACTCTCACATTAATAGCAAAATTAGAGATTCAGGTTTTGACCACAACATCTTTAATAAATAGTCAAAATACTTCTACAGGAATGTTCCCACTCCAGCGAGATTTCCATTTTGGGTTTGTTGTAATTGTATTTTTTCTAAGACTCTCCCAGATCAATTTCTAGGCCCTCATGCAGTTTGATTCATGCTGTGCCCACAAATTAATTTTCCATAGGTCTCATTTTTAGTGCTCCCTTGCTGAATGTCAGCATAGACAGAAAGCGAAGTACCTGTAGAAGCTGACAGGTTTTCCACCCCCTGAGGGTCCCAGGCTGTGACCGATGTTGGGCTGTTCTGAGTGGTTTGGGGTCTAGTGGCTACACTTGTAAGGTGCTATTTGGCACAGTCCTCTGACTCCTCACCCATGCACGTCACCCCAGGGTCCGAGAAATAAGAGGTGTGCGATCATATTTTATCCATAGACGGATTGAGCTGATCCAGGCAGGAACAGTAGAGCAGTCTCACGCTTAATTAATGATGGGACACCTGGGAGAGGTCTTGCCTCACACTTGATCTCTGGTAGAAGAGGGTGACTGGTGAGAGTGTGCATATCCATTCATCTCCAGCAAGGGCTATTCACTGTGCCCCGGGCTGCTGTCTGCTCAATGATGCTTCTACACACTAGGGAACAACAGAAGCAAGAGGCATTGTAGAAATGCTGACATGACCGAAGACCACACTGAGCATGTTAACAGATACATACACAACCACATGTTGTTTAGTGGTGGTAGCGTTTTTTGTTTTGTTTTTCCCACAGAGGGTGCAATCAGCGCCCTTGAAGGAGCAATAATAGGAGCATCAATACTAATAGCTGCAAGCAGTTGTGCAGCATATTCAGTTTTTCTAGATGTAGTTAGGCTGTAAGCATTTTTCTCAACCTGGGTGTCTCAGGGACAAATTTGTCTGAAGGTAAAGGGTACATTCCCTCTGTTCGCTCTCCTTTACTGTGGTTTTTGTCCTGGAATTGTATTGTAGACCCCTTGTCAAGGTGTTAGGGCACATACTGTATAGACTAGAGGAAGCTCTGATGGAGCAATCTATGGATAGGACAGAGCAAGATACATCTTGAGGGTGTGGAAACAGATAATACAGTGAATTGAAAAAAGCACAACTAAACATGCTCCTCATCCATCAATGGATGTCTGTGTCTGAGTTGTCTAAGCCAACCCTAGCGTTCTGTTGTCTTTGTAGTGCACCATTCTCATTGAAATCAATGATTTTGCAGTATTCTCTAATACGACACAATTCTTGGTGTGTATGCGCCCTTAATCATTGCAGTCGGACACGTGCTGACAGTTATGAAACAGATGATGGTCTTTATCTGGTGTTGCATTATGCCAGATTCCAGCTCTAAGCGTTCAATTTGTTTAGCTGTTTACGTCACCTCTCATCATCCGCCTCCAAACTGAATGACTAATTCCAGTGATTTCAGCTATGTGCTGTTTTAACGATGTGTGAGTCACGGCTAAACCTGCAAGCCTCACAAGCATTAGATACGCTAGATGACTACTCCGTCACCACTATTTCAAATACATGCCTGTTGAGGATGTAGTCATTATCTGATTGTGCAAGTATTGCACTTAAAGGAGAGTAGCAGTAGGGAATTCTCATTTCCACTGAACAGAAAGAAAGACTATGGCTTCCCAATTACTGTAGTTAATGTAGCCGACAGGACACGGCTTGATTATTTGCTGTTTAAGTGTGTGGGAGGAGAGAAAAAGATTAAGAAAAAAAAGCGAAAGAGAGGCCATTTGTGTTGAGTATATAGTGTTGAGGTGAAAGTAAAAAAGAGGTGAGAAAAGTAATGTGAAAATGGAAAGACAACACACTCGCACACTCTATAACAGATTGGGATTTTCCAGTTTCATTTAGTGGCTCAGCTGTTTTCTGAATGCTGTAGCTTTGTGTGAAAGAACAGATTTACGGTTTGTGTAAAAGAACAGATTTGAGTTCTTGCATGGCATAGGCATTCTCTTTTTATAGCGGAATATTTAGTTAAATGCTAGCATCTGAAATCATGTTGAATTTAATGTCAATTGTATTTGTGCCAAATAGATTATTGCATTTGAAATAATATTGTTGGATTGTCATGTATTTAAAAAATATATTGTTCCCGTTCTTCAGTAACACTTTATATTTGAGAACACTATTGATATTGCTAGCATGCATATTACTAGTAAACTTGCTGTTTATTAGTTCTTATAAAGCACATGCCTTATTCTGCATGACCATATTCTAGATCCCTTAACCCTACCTCAGTAGACACTACATTTAATGTAAATGTGGTTGTCACTATCTTTTTTGAAGAGCTGCAGTAAAGAATATTGAGTTGTAAGCCGTAAAGATTATGGCTGGTACTTTACACAGGTAGAACAGTTTAAGGACTGTTCTACCTGCGTAAAGTACCCCCCCCCCACCCCCTCCAATTCATGTGCCATTTTATGATCTCAGGGTGTAGCTGTTTCATAGCAACTCACACGCACGACAATACCTATATGTTGTCACTTCAGCCTGAACTTCATTGCCTTATGGCTCTGCAGTGGTTGCCTGCGTGTGTAAATTAAAATCATGTAAAGGTCAGCAACAACGAGGTACTTGTTTGCGATCCGCGTGGTAATTTCACTTCCTACTCTTTTTCTCATGCCGCACACAGAGAGATGGATGCTGGGTGCCTTGGGACAGCTTGGTGGTCCCAATTACGTGAAGGTGGCAGATGGATGGGGGACTTCCAGGTTGAAGGGCTCATTAGAAAAAAAGCATGCAGGGGATGGGTGCGAACATGTGGCCCAGGGAAGCAACAATCCTCTGCTCTGCATGAGTGTATACAATCGCCTCAATCTATCTCATCTCCCCTGACACTGAGAAGCTAAAGGTGTTACAAAAACAAATAGCAGCATTATTGTAAGCATGTAACACAAAGCCTCGTACAACAGCTTGTGTAAAAAGTATTGGTAAAGTAACTTTGATACTGTAGTTGTCAAACTGTTCATGATTAATTCATGATTAAGTAGTTCAACTATCAAGGTACTCTTTTACCTAGTTATCTTAACTAAAAACTGTAAATAAAAAGTATCTGACTGCTCAGTCCCCAAAATGTATTATATTGCCCCCAAAAGTGATTAAGTTAGATCTGTAGTACCATTGCAGTTTACATTTTAGACCAGGGCTCTGAACCATTTCAAGGAACGAAAACAAATGAAATGTTGACAGGAACAGAACCAGAAACAAAATCAAATTTTATAGTTTCGAACAGAATCGAAAATTTGAAATGGCCATTAACGTTATTTTATCGTTCCATTTAATATTTGATATTTGCTGTCAACCAATCACGAATTGAAGTAGTACGGCCTATGCAAATGTTACGCTGATGCAAGGTAAGTCGCAATGGCAATGCCCTGGTGTTAGAGTTTATCCGAGGATAGTGTAAGATGGATTTAACAGATCACACGCACCTGCAGCGCTTCTGTGAATGGAGAAACAGAATAAAACTATAGGTTTACATAAAAATGAATATATAGGCCTATACACAAAATATATTTCACTTAAATCATTGACAGATTAACAAAACGAAAGAAAAAAATGTGCTGACTTTCGGTTTATTGTAACCTACGCGATCCAAAGTTTACAAAAAGGAAAACGAGACAGCAGAAAGAAGTTTTCTTTATTTTGCAAAAGCGTTACAGTTTTCTTTATTTTACAGTTGTATTTATTTTGCAAAAGCTTGACAGTTTTGAATGATGTCTTGCTTCTATCTGTGCAACCAACCAGCGTTGGTATGACTATTGCGCCGGCGCCTCACGCATACACACACACAACATATTTTGTGACATTTTATCAAAATAAAATACAGTTAAAGAAACATGTAAAAAGTAACACTGACTGCTCCGTTGTACAATCTGTTGCATTCAGCGTGACCTCAGTGCCTCACTGTGCTGAGGGATGAAGGATGATGTTCGATGCGAGTGAAGTACAAAGCCTACATAGCCTATTACATGTATAATTACATAGCCTAGTAAATAATATTTTAGCATCCAGATACGTCGCGAATATGGAAACATTTGGATTCGTGCGGAATGAGAGAGGTAGTCATCAGTTTCACCTTAAATTAATTTGTTTTCGGCTTGAGGTTTATATAGCCTAAACGCTTTAAATCGTCTTAACTTTACAGGGTTTGTTGTGGAGAGAAGGAAACTAATAGCTGTTTATAATGTTTGTATACATTTTGCTTTACCGGCATTTTAGCCTAAATTATTTCTGAATGTAAGAATAAAATGCGTTAAAATATTGATTCTGCACCGATTGATTTTTATTAGTTTTTTCTAGTTTTCAAGCCCTGTTTTAGACACAGTATTGCAGTTATTTGTCAACTTTTGCTCAGTAAACAAAACCGTTCCAAACAAAACAACATGGCTGAATTAATCAGTTTTTATTTGAAGTAATTGAGTAAATGATTCAAAGACTCTCAGAATGACATTCTGCCTGAAATATGCAAAAGCAGACAAGTCGACTGATAAAAACAGTGAAAAGTCCCTGTGCATGCAGGATTGTATATCAGCACTCTTGGAATGTCACACAGCCAATTTGATTTGAGGGCAGGAAGTAATTGCTGCTTAGTATTAGTTATATATAATTACTATAATTATTATTTATGTAATTGACAACAAAAATAGATTCATATGAATTGGTGAGATCAAAATGTATCAATTCACTAAAATGAAACGCATTATCAGAGCTATGAAAGCATGGACATTTTAGATTTATTATCATTCAGTTCTAGGAACCATGATTTTATTATATGCTCAACATAAATGGTCATACATGATTTTAAGATGAATGGAATTATCATTGTTGACAATATCCCTCAGTTTCAGTATAGGTCTTGGCTGGAGTAGATGTAAATGGAAGCTGTTGAGTGCTGAATCCCACATTGTGCTCACTGAAAGTCCGTTTGAGCTCAAACTCCCTGCAAGATCAGTATTCAGATCAGCACCACTCACATTTAGCCTCTCTAGCCAGCGATAGGATGACAGTGAGTATATAAGCACAGGGTAAACACACTGCGGTCTCTTTCTGATGCTGTAATGAAACATCTCGAATTATTTATTGTCTGAATGTGGCTGCTGTCTGGACGATGGTTCGGAAGCTCACGGATGTCCGCTTAAATAAGCTAATGAAATAGACGCTTTTTCTAGAAGAACTAAAAGAGCATTTACATTCATGTCCAGCTTTACAGGTTGTGATTTGAGTGTTTGTCTTGACGAAGTACGAAGATTAGATTTTGATTTAAAAATAAGGAGATAATTAATTGCTTTCCATGAAGGTAGTGCCATGATGAATTTAAAAGCAAGAAGATATGTCGTATGGTCTACTTTTATGGTTTGATTGAGTTAATTTTCATTGTTTGGAAAAGAGCATCTCAGACATTCTGCATTTTCTTATCTTACACATAGAGTAATATGGGTTTGGAATGACATGAGGCAATGGCATTGTTTACTTTATCAGTGACATTGATTACTTTATCATCTAGTAAACAATGATTTTAGCAGTTGATTTCTTCAAAGCGCTACCAAATTTGCTTATCCTTTCATTTTAATCTTTTCAGAAATTTGCCTCAAATCTCAAATTACCTAGAGTTCAGCATTAGCAGTGAAATCTCTTCTTCTTGGATAACAGACTTTTCTATAATCCTTGTGGATTCCAATCCTCTGTGTCCTTTGCCCATCTCTGCCTCATCTCTGTCCTGTGTGTCTCTGCCCAGATGTCCCTTTCCCTCTGCATCTCCATTACACACGGAGCCACACGCAGTAACTGGACGCTTCATTTTTTCCTGTCCTGATCTCGGGCTGTAATTGAAACATCCTGTTGGGCCCGTGTCACTCTCTAATTTTAGTCAGTGAGTCTCGGTGCGACGAGGGCAGTTCTGTACGACTGTTTGTCACCACTTCTCTGATGACCTTGCACACTGCGGCAGGGGAGTGATTAAAGATCAAGGCCAAAGACCATTTCCTTTGCCCTGGAAGATAAATGGCCCTGTTTGAAACTGCCTGCTATGGCTTGGAACAATTAGAGTGTGCTGAGGGGAGTCGCAGGCGTGTGCTGTGTATGAAAGAAGGTGCACAAATACACTTCACATCTCTAAAACCAAATCTGTTTTTTTTGTTGTTTTTTTTACTTTTGCACTGCTCTACCCATTTGGAATTAACGATGCAAACGTGTAGGACACACGTACAAAATATAGAATTGCAACTGATATGCATGATTTTGTACAATTGTAGTATAATATTTCATTTAAATGTATAATATTTCAAAATTTGTTTGTAAAATAGGAAGAAAAATCTTTTTGCCTAAGGGGTAACAAAATAAGCTTACTTAAAGTGCCCCTAATATGCCATTTCCAATATTGCCATTCATGCAGTGTGTAATGTGGCTGTATGTGGAATGTAAACGATCTGCAAAGTTGTAAAGCTGAAAGTGAACAATAAATCAAGTTATTGTCTCCCAAAATAAAGAATCGACTCTGAACAGCTGAAACGAGTCGTTAGTAATTCGAATCCCACTTCCGTGAAGGTTACATGTCACGGGGTAACACATTTGCATAATGCGCGCCTATGTTCTCCGTTGGCCGGCCGCAAACAACTTTACCCCGCCCACAAACACGTCATTCTACTGACGACTGCTTCTCTAATCTCGGCGAGTTCAACACAGGATTCACAAAATGCTTGCTGTTGAAAGATGGATCAGTATCCGGTTTATTTGAACAAGCTGCTCCACTGAATCACAACCTGTAAGCATGATAAATAATAGATGTTTATATTTTCTATAGAACGTTCAAAATACAGAACTATTGAAATAGGCGTATTGTTTCCGAAACGCGCTGTACGCCGTAGACCAATCACAACAGACTATGCCATCTGACCAATCAGAGCAGAGCAGGCTGGAGGGGTTTTAGAGAGACTGAATCTTTGAACTGCTTCAAACGAATCGTTTGAGAATCAAAAATGAGGTGATATTAAATGCATATTTTGAGAAAACGAAAGCATTTTTTAACCTTGCATGCATGTAATCCTATTGTAAGAGACTCCCAAAACAATATTAGGAACCGTAAAAATGGCATAATAGGGGCACTTTAAAAATAATGGGCGTGTCAGTCCTAAATTTAGGACTCCTAAATTTTTGCTCTA